>NC_057802.1:287838312-287848082 GCF_018294505.1 Triticum aestivum | reverse complement strand
CCTGGCGCCTCCTCCTCCCTCCGCGCGAACCGCCGCCCCGCGCCGCCGGCGGTCCCCGCCGCCTCGCCGGCCGGCGACCTCGCCGCCGTACCCCGCCGCCCGTCGCCGTGCGCGCCACCGCGCCTGCCGCCGCCGAATCCGCGGCCTCCCTCTCCTCCTCCGTCCCCGAGGCCGCCGCCCCCTCCTTCCCCTCGCCGTCCCTCCTCCTCGTTCCCGCCGGCGGAAGGCCCGGCGCCGGCCACGGCGAGTACGAGCCCGAGCTCTCCTGATCTGGATCCAGAGATCACTGTAGCGTTGACTTTCCCCGACCCCCATATTTTTCCAAGTCTGTGATTTTTCTTAATATATGCTCATGTTCATCAGTGCATAACTCCTTGCGTGTAGCTCCGATTCATGCGTGTAATATGTAAAATTGTTTGTCCCGTGATGCTCTACAATTTGTTCAATTGCACAATCTTCATTAGAGGTCATCTTGATGCCCAAACCTCTGTTGGAAGAGGGCTAGTTGCTGTTATCCTCTGCTTCTTATCAGAACTTGGAGATTTGTCATTTTTGTATCATTTAATCTGTGCATCTTATGAGCATGAGCTCTACATGTGTTTTGTTGTATGCCATGCCATCGTTCTAAGGGTGTATGCCATGTATTTTTGTGATCTCGGTGGTGACTAGCACAAGCATGCAAAGTAGGCTCCGTAATGTTTCTGATTTCAGGGACAGTGATTTCTCTAAGTCCTTGTCTGCTGTTATTTTGTTGCCATGTTAACTTGATGCTACAGAGAGATCCATGCATATTTTGGAGATGTTCAGTAAGGATGTTTTGTAGATATAGTTGTAGTTGATCCATTCCTGCCCTTGTTTGCAATTATGGAGTACCATAGCATGACTCAATCTTGCTCTACTTTTGCTATAAAATATTTCTGGCAGATTCTTAACATGATATTTATTTTTGCCAAGCTTATTGTAGCTGATCCATACATGCTATGTAATTTTTCTTGCCATGGTTAGCTTCATAAACATGCCATCTTTCTGTAGGTATGCTTGGTTTGTCATGCATTGCTCTGTAGTGAATGCATCAAGCTCACAAAGAGGCCTTCATATTATTATTTCTGCCATGCTCTGTTTTCTGCCAAGTCTGAAACCTGATAACGAAACTTGCTATGTTCACATGCTTGCCATCATATCTTATGGTCCTTTTTGGTTTATGGTCAGTAAGGGACTTTTGTCATATGCATTTAGTAGAACACTGCCATGCCTTGTTTTACTATTTTAAGTCCTGTAGCATGTTGATTTCGTGCTCTGAACTTTGCTACCTGATGCTGTTTTCTGCCATGTCCAGTTCTTCACCAAGTCTGTGATCCTGTTATCTTTTGCACTTTTGTCATGCTTGTTTGAGCTTGATATGTTGTGATCTAGTCGTAGCTCAGTGTTCATATTTTGTCAAGCATCTGCTGTAGATTATTGTAATATGCTTTGTTGCTATGTTGGAGTGTTGTAGCATTGTTACTTGTTATATTTTAAGTGCTATCATGCTGTTAATCGCAGATTCGTGTCATTCTTGTTTTGCTTGCCATTTGCAAACCGTGCATCCGTTTCCGGTGATCTTTATATCGATTTCGACCGAAATCATCTCATCTTTCCAGTGGCATGCTTGGTTTTCCAAGTTAATGCCTTGTTCATCATTTTCCTTCCGGAGCACGCATATGCATCGCATATCATATCTTGCATATCATACATGTTTTGCATCATGTTGCTTGTGCATTTCTCGTGGTTGATTGTGGTTCTGTTTGTTTGTGTTCTTGTCTTGGGTAGAGCCGGGAGACGAGTTCATGAATGAGGAACCTGTTGAATACGCTTACGAGGATCAAGCTTTTGACAACTCTGAGAACCGTGCAGGCAAGATGACCACCCCTCGAAATCACTTCTATCTTTGCTTTGCTAGTTGTTCGCTCTATTGCCATGCTACGCTACCTATCACTTGCTATATCATGTCTCCCATTTTGCTATGTCAGCCTTTAACCATCCTTTCCTAGCAAACCATTGTTTGGCTAAGTTACCGCTTTTGCTCAGCAACTCTTATAGCGTTGCTAGTTGCAGGTGAAGTTGAAGTTGGTTCCATGTTGGAACATGGATATGTTGGGATATCTCAATATCTCTTATTTAATTAATGCATCTATATATATTTGGTAAAGGGTGGAAGGCTCGGCCTTATGCCTGGTGTTTTGTTCCACTCTTGCCGCCCTAGTTACTGTTATACCGGGATTATGTTCCTTGAGTTTGCGTTCCTTACGCGGTCGGGTGATTTATGGGACCCCCTTAACAGTTCGCCTTGAATAAAACTCCTCCAGCAAGGCCCAACCTTGGTTTTACCATTTGCTACCTAAGCCTTTTCCCCCGGGTTTTCGCGAGCCCGAGGGTCATCTTTATTTTAACCCCCCCGGGCCAGTGCTCCTTCGAGTGTTGGTCCGAACTGAGTAGACTGCGGGGCCCCCTCTTGGAAACTCGAGGTCTGGTTTTACTCGTAGGATGTCTCATCCGGTGTGCCCTGAGAATGAGATATGTGCAGCTCCTATCAGGATTTGTCGGCACATTCGGGCGGCTTTGCTGGTCTTGTTTTACCATTGTCGAAATGTCTTGTAAACCGGGATTCCGAGACTAATCGGGTCTTTCCGGGAGAAGTTTTATCCTTCGTTGACCGTGAGAGCTTATGATGGGCTAAGTTGGGACACCCCTGCAGGGTATTATCTTTCGAAAGCCGTGCCCGCGGTTATGAGGCAGATGGGAATTTGTTAATGTCCGGTTGTAGAGAACTTGTCACTTGACCCAATTAAAATACATCAACTGCGTGTGTAGCCGTGATGGTCTCTTCTCGGCGGAGTCCGGGAAGTGAACACGGTCTGAGTTATGTATGACGTAAGTAGGAGTTCAGGATCACTTCTTGGTCATTGCTAGATGACGACCGTTCCGTTGCTTCTCTTCTCGCTCTCTCTTGCGTATGTTAGCCACCATATATGCTTACTGCCGCTGCAGCTCCACCTCATTACACCATCCTTACCTATAAGCTTAAATAGTCTTGATCTCGCGGGTGTGAGATTGCTGAGTCCTCGTGACTCACAGATTCTACCAAAACAGTTGCAGGTGCCGATGATGCCAGTGCAGATGAAGGGGTCGATCTCAAGTGGGAGTTCTACGAGGAACGTGGTCGTTATTATGTGTCTTTTCCTGATGATCAGTAGTGGAGCCCAGTTGGGACGATCGGGGATCTAGCATTTGGGGTTGTCTTATTTTCATCTGGATCTTGACCGTAGCCGGTCTATATGTTTGTATTTTGGATGATGTATGGATTATATTTATGTATTGTGTGAAGTGGCGATTGTAAGCCAACTCTTTATCCCATTCTTGTTCATTACATGGGATTGTGTGAAGATGACCCTTCTTGCGACAAAACCACTATGCGGTTATGCCTCTAAGTCGTGCCTCGACACGTGGGAGATATAGCCGCATCGTGGGCGTTACAAGTTGGTAGTCAGAGCCATCCCCGACTTAGGAGCCCCCTGCTTGATCGAATCGCTGGCGTTGTGGAGTCTAGAATAAAAATGTTTTGAGTCTTAGGATTATATATGAGTAGGATTCTTTTTACTCCTCAGTCCCTTCGTCGCTCTGGTGAGGTCTCCTGACGTAGAAGTTTTGACTATTCTCTCCTCAAATTTCACTAATTTTTTTTTAGGATCACGCGGGTATCTTGGAATCGTTCCGATGGTTTTGTGATGAGAACATTGTTCTTGGTGCCTCCTGACATTTAGGGGTTGTGGCAGTGTCCCGGGGAGTTGAGGTCCGAGGTGTTGTCGTCACAATTTTATCGTTGCAGTTCTGGAATACCTGAGTTTCACCGACATCGAAATCTCTTTTATGCAGTTGTTGGTGAGATCACCTGGACACCACCCAGTACTGGGGCGGGAGTTCGGGAGTATTGCCATAACTTGTATAACGGATGTTTTTCGAAGGTTGAGGTAAACGATTTCCGAAGGTTTCTTGGTTATGTGTTGACGGATGGATACAGCTGGATCTAGGGATTGTTAGTTTGGGTGATATATTTTGTGTCCCCTGTATCCCCAACACCAGATTGCATAACCAGAAAGTTTCGGGAGTTTATAAGTGGGAATTCTAGTAGCCTTAGGATATCTTTCCGACAGACGCATGATACGAGATTGGGGTTCGACGTCTAGTGGTCCGCCTGTACACGGTTGGTTTTACAGTGGTCTCGTAGTGTCTTAAAGAGTCCTTGGCTATGCCGACTCGGGGATGCTTCGTATGTCATGTGCACAGCCTTGTACATGATGGTGCTGTACGATTGAGCCCGTGTGGGCCCCACCACGAAAACTTCGGACGAAATCTCTATCATATGTGTGTTCCGGCTTATTCTGCAAGCCAATACTTTGTTTTATTTTGTATCGTGGTATTCGAGTTGCTTCGAAGTCATATGTTGATTCCATATCTTTTCTAAGTGGCTTCTCAACTTATTGAAGTGTGATGATTTACTACGGAATTCATTCGTTCATCCTCGTTCGAATGTTTATTGTGAAGACTATATGTTGCAATTTCTATCCATTGATTCCACTTATCTATTTGTCTATCAAGATGCTAACGGATGTCACCCTCTTCAGGATGGCTCCTCCAACGCGTCAGAATCCGGATCGCAATGAAGGGAGTCAAGCGAACCCTCCGCCACCACCTCCGCCTCCGGAGGCATGGCAAGCTATCATGGCAGCCACCAACGCCAATGCTCAGATGATTCTGCAACTCTTGCAAGAACATACTCAAGGGCAAGGCAATCAAGGCAATCAAGGTCAAGGAAACAATCAGTTTCACTTTGCTTCACTCAACCAGTTTCTCGCAAATCAGCCCAAGTCTTTCAGCTACTGTGCCGAGGCCACGGATGCCGATGATTGGCTCATGGACATCAACAAGCATTTTGAATGTAGCAATGTCAGGCCTGAGGACTATGTCAAGTTCGCTTCTTTCCAGCTCAAGGACCAAGCTGGTGATTGGTATCAACAATACAAAGATTCCAGAGGAGGTCGTGTGATCACTTGGACTGACTTCTGTCGGGACTTCAAAGCGCACCACATTCCACAAAGTGTTGTTGAGAGCAAGCATGAGGAGTTCCGCAATCTCAAGCAAGGCAACATGTCTGTGTATCAATACAACATCCAGTTTCAGAAACTTGCTCGCTTCGCTAAACAAGACGTTCCTGATGAAAAGAGCATGATCTATAACTTTAGAGGTGGCCTTAAAGAGGATCTGCAGTTAGCTCTCGTTCTTGTTGAGCCTACTCAGTTTGGTCAATTCTACAATATGGCACTGAAGCAAGAGGCTGCTCAGCTCAAGTGTGAGGCTTCTAAGAAAAGAGTCAGGGACGCAGTTCAGTCTTCTTCCTCACTTGTGACAACTAAGCAACAGAAGTTCTGGTTGCCTCCTCCTCCTCCGTTTCGTCAGCCTTACCAGCAGAAGAACAAAGGTGGCCATGGTTCTTCCAACTCTTCCAACTCTGGCTATCAGAACAAGTCTCAGAATCAAGCTCCAAAGTCCAATGCTCCTTATCACTGTCCACTCTCAGAGGTGACTTGCAACAAATGTCAGCAGAAAGGTCACTATGCTAACAAGTGCTTCAACCAAAGGCGTCTGTCTCCTCCTCCTCCTGTCAGATCTTCCAACAATGCAGTGGTCAAGCATAATCCAAAGTCTGCAAAGGTGAACATGATGAATGCAGCTCAAGCGGAGGAATCTACTGATGTGATAATGGGTAATCTCTCAGTTAATGATATTCCTGCAAAAGTTCTTTTTGATACTGGTGCATCGCATTCTTTCTTGTCATACCCATTTGCATCGAAGCACAATGCTGACACAGAGATTTTATCCAAAGTTATGCAAGTTGTTTCTCCGGGAAAGCTTTTGACTTCTAGTTTGGTTGCTCCCGATATTTCCATCAAGATGGGCGACTATAAATTTCAGTCTTCTCCAGTTGTTCTTGGTGACTCGGATATTGATCTAATTCTCGGGATGGACTGGCTTTCTAAGCACAAGGCTCAACTCAATTGTGCTGCCAGGGAAATTTAATTGACACACTCTTCTGAGGATGTGATTATTTATGCCGCTCGTGATGAAACCATTCAGTTTTTCTCTCTCAATGAGAAGGGCGAATTGAATGCCATCTCTCAAATTCCAGTCGTTTGTGAGTATCAAGATGTCTTTCCAGAAGAGCTTCCGGGTATGCCTCCTCATCGGCCAGTTGAGTTCGTTATCGAACTAGAGCCTGGCACTGAACCCGTTTGCAAGCGTCCATACAAGCTTGGACCCAACGAGCTGAAGGAATTGAAGAAACAACTCGATGAACAAGAGCGTCTGGGTTTGATCAGACTGAGTTCTTCTCCATGGGGTTGTGGTGTTCTTTTTGTCAAGAAGAAGGATGGCACGGACCGACTTTGTGTCGACTACCGTCCATTGAACAAGAAGACAATCAAGAACAAGTATCCACTTCCCAACATCAATGAGCTATTTGAACAACTCAAAGGTGCTAAAGTATTCTCGAAGCTTGACCTTCGTATGGGTTATCATCAGATTCGCATTCGTGAAGAAGATATTCCCAAGACAACATTCAGAACAAGCTTTGGTTCTTATGAATATACTGTCGTGTCTTTCGGCCTTGTCAATGCTCCTCCAGTATTCTCTCGGATGATGAATTTCATCTTCAACCCCTATACCAATGAATTCGTTCTGGTGTATCTCGATGATATCTTGGTATTCTCCAAGAATAAGAAGGATCATGCCAAACATTTGCGATTGGTGCTCGACAAGCTCAGAGAGTATCAATTCTATGCGAAGTTCTCCAAATGTGAGTTTTGGCTTGATGAAGTTCTTTTCCTTGGTCACATCATCTCTGCCAAGGGCATCGTTGTTAACCCCGAGAAGGTGTCCGCAATTGTGAATTGGGAACCTCCTCAGAATGTCAAGCAGCTTCACAGTTTTCTTGGTCTTGCAAGCTATTGCCGATGATTCGTTGAAAATTTCTCCAAGATTGCAAAGCCTCTTTCCAACCTCCTCCAGAAGCATGTGAAGTATGTCTGGTCTCCTGAGTGTGACGTTGCTTTCAACACTCTCAAAGAGAAACTTGTCACAGCTCCTGTCTTGACTCCTCCTGATGAATCAAAGCCGTTTGAAGTTTTCTGTGATGCTTCTCTCCAAGGTCTTGGTGCTGTGTTAATGCAAGAGAAGAAAGTTGTGGCCTATACCTCTCGTCAGTTGAAGCCCAACGAGAAGAACTACCCCACTCACGATCTTGAGTTGGCGGCAGTTGTCCATGCATTAATAATGTGGAGACATCTCTTGTTGGGAAGACAAGTGGACATTTTCACCGATCACAAGAGTCTCAAGTATATCTTCACTCAGCCCAACCTCAACCTCAGGCAGACTCGATGGGTCGAAATCATTCAAGAGTACAATCCGAGTATTGAATATACTCCAGGCAAGGCAAATGTCATTGCAGATGCTTTAAGCAGGAAGGCTTATTGCAACAGCTTAATTCTCAAACCTTTCCAACCGGATCTTTGTGAAGCTTTCTGCAAGCTGAATCTCCAAGTTGTTCCTCAACGCTTTCTTGCCAACCTCATAGTCTCTCCTACTTTGGAAGATCAAATTCGTGAGGCACAACTCCTTGATGCCATGGTGAAGAAGGTGAAACGTGGTATTGACAAGGGTCTTTCCAAATACAAGTGCTATCGCATTGATGACAGAGACACTTTGTTCTTCGAGGACCGGATTGTGGTTCCTAAAGGTGATCTAAGGAAAGTCATTATGAACGAGGCACACAATTCTCTCCTTTCCATTCATCCTGGAAGTACAAAGATGTATCATGACCTCAAGCAGTCGTATTGGTGGACTTGAATGAAGCGAGAAATTGCTCAATTCATGAATGAATGTGATGTCTGTCGAAGAGTGAAAGCAGAACACCAACGACCAGCTGGTCTCCTACAACCGCTTGCTATCCCAGAATGGAAGTTTGATCATATCGAAATGGACTTCGGGACTGGTTTTCCAAAGTCCAAGCATGGAAATGATGCTATCTTCGTTGTCATCGACAAGCTTTCTAAAGTGGCTCATTTCCTTCCAATCAAAGAATCCATCACAGCAGCTCAGCTGGCAGAGCTTTACACCTCCAGAATTGTCTCCTTGCACGGCATTCCACAATTGATTTCTTCAGATCGTGGAAGCATCTTCACCTCTAAGTTCTGGGACTCCTTCCAGAAGGCCATGGGCACAAACATTCGCTTCAGCACAACTTTCCATCCTCAAACTAGTGGCCAAGTCGAGCGAGTCAATCAAATTCTTGAAGATATGCTCAGGGCTTGTGTCATTTCCTTTGGCATGAAATGGGAAGATTGTCTTCCATATGCTGAATTCTCCTACAACAACAGTTTCCAAGCGAGTTCGGGCAAGGCCCCATTCGAGATTCTCTATGGCAGAAAGTGCCGTACTCCTCTCAATTGGTCAGAGACTGGTGAACGCCAACTTCTTGGGAATGACTTAATCACTGAAGCTAAAGAAATGTGTAAAGTCATCCGTGATAATCTCAAAGCCGTGCAATCGCGCCAGAAGAGTTACTATGATAGTAAGCATCGTGATGTGGCTTTCGAGATCGGAGACCATGTCTACCTCCGCGTCTCTCCAATGAAAGGCACTCGTTGATTCGGTATCAAAGGGAAGCTTGCCCCTAGATATGTGGGTCCTTTCAAGATCGTTGGCAAACGAGGCGACCTCGCCTATCAACTTGAGCTTCCTTCCAACTTCGCGAACGTGCACGACGTGTTCCACGTGTCACAGCTCCGCAAGTGCTTCAAGACGCCTGAGCGCACTATCAACTTCGAAGAGATTGACCTCCAAGAAGATTTGTCTTATCATGAGCACCCCGTTGCTATTCTTGAAGAAACTGAGTGCAAGACTCGCAACAAGTCAATCAAATTCCTGAAAGTGAAGTGGTCGCACCATTCCGACCGGGAAGCCACCTGGGAATGCGAGGACCATCTCCGTTCCGAATATCCGGAGTTCTTTTAGTCCTAGATCTCGGGACGAGATCCTCTCGTAGTGGTGGAGTGTTGTAACACCCCGCATGTAACTTGCCATATTTGTAACTCCGACTCTTGCCATTTTCGGCCATGTGATATGATATTCCCTCCGTGGTCGGGTTTTGTTTTTCGTTTTGCATTTTGTCATGTCATGCATTTTCATATCATGTCATCATGTGCATTGCATTTGCATATGTGTTCGTCTCGTGTATCCGAACATTTTCCCCGTTGTCCGTTTTGCAATCCGGCGCTCCTATCTCCCCCGGTGCACTCCGTTCGTTTTTTTTCGTGTGCGGGTGTCATACTTTCTCGGAATGGACCAAGGCTTGTCAAGTGGCCTTATAACACCACCCGGAGACCACCGGTCAAGTTTCGTTCCATTTGGAGGTCGTTTGGTACTCCAACAGTTAACCGGGCATCCGCAATGTCCATTTGAGTGTCCAGCAAAAACCCCCTCAAAACCATCCCAAAACCCACCAAACTCTCTTCCATGCTCTAGGTCGTTCGATCACGATCGTGTGGGCGAAAACCGCACCTCATTTGGAGCCTCCTAGCTCCCTCTAGCTATAAAAGAGCATCCCCTCCCATCTACGAAACGCAGACGAAACCCTAACCCACTCCTCTCCGCGGCCGGACGCGTCCAGCCGCCGCCGG
>NC_057802.1:287789889-287838153 GCF_018294505.1 Triticum aestivum | reverse complement strand
CCGCCGTACCCCGCCGCCCGTCGCCGTGCGCGCCACCGCGCCTGCCGCCGCCGAGCCGCGGCCTCCCTCTCCTCCTCCGGCCCCAAGGCCGCCGCCTCCTCCTTCCCCTCGCCGTCCCTCCTCCTCGTTCCTGCCGGCGGAAGGCCCGGCGCCGGCCACGGCGAGTACGAGCCCGAGCTCTCCCGATCTGGATCCAGAGATCACTGTAGCGTTGAATTTCCCCGACCCCCATATTTTTCCAAGTCTGTGATTTTTCTTAATATATGCTCATGTTCATCAGTGCATAACTCCTTGCGTGTAGCTCCGATTCGTGCGTCTAATATGTCAAATTGTTCGTCTCGTGATGCTCTACATTTTGTTTAATTGCACCATGTTCATTAGAGGTCATCTTGATGCCCAAACCTCTGTTGGAAGAGGGCTAGTTGCTGTTATCCTCTGCTTCTTATCAGAACTTGGAGATTTGTCATTTTTGTATCATTTGATCTGTGCATCTTATGGGCATGAGCTCTACATGTGTTTTTTTGTATGCCATGCCATGTTTCTAAGGGTGTATGCCGTGTATTTCTGTGATTTCTGTGGTGACTAGCACAAGCATGCAAAGTAGGCTCCGTAATGTTTCTGATTTCAGGGACTTAGTGATTTCTCTAAGTCCTTGTCTGCTGTTATTTTGTTGCCATGTTAACTTGATGCTACAGAGAGATCCATGCATATTTTGGAGATGTTCAGTAAGGATGTTTTGTAGATATAGTTGTAATTGATCCATTCCTGCCCTTGTTTGCAATTATGGAGTACCATAGCATGACTCAATATTGCTCTACTTTTGCTATAAAATATTTCTGGCAGATTCTTAACATGATATTCATTTTTGCCAAGCTTATTGTATTTGATCCATACATGCTATGTAATTGTTCTTGCCATGGTTAGCTTCATAAACATGCCATCTTTCTGTAGGTATGCTTGGTTTGTTATGCATTGCTCTGTAGTGAATGCATCAAGCTCACAAAGAGGCCTTCATATTATTATTTCTGCCATGCTCTGTTTTCTGCCAAGTCTGAAACCTGATAACGAAACTTGCTATGTTCACATGCTTGCCATCATATCTTCTGGTCCTTTTTGGTTTATGGTCAGTAAGGGACTTTTGTCATATGCATTTAGTAGAACACTTCCATGCCTTGTTTTGCTATGTTAAGTTCCTGTAACATGTTGATTTCATGCTCTGAACTTTGCTACCTGATGCAGTTTTCTGCCATGTCCAGTTCTTCACCAAGTCTGTGATCCTGTTATCTTTTGCGCTTTTGCCATGCTTGTTTGAGCTTGATATGTTGTGATCTAGCCATAGCTCAGTGTTCATCTTTTTTCAAAAATCTCCTGTAGATTACTGTCATATGCTTTGTTGCTATGTTGGAGTGCTGTAGCATTGTTACTTGTTACATTTTAAGTGCTATCATGCTGTTAATCGCAGATTCGTGTCATTCTTGTTTTGCTTGCCATTTGCAAACAGTGCATCCGTTTCCGGTGATCTTTATATCGATTTCGACCGAAATCATCTCATCTTTCCAGTGGCATGCTTGGTTTGCCAAGTTACTGCCTTGTTCATCATTTTTTTTCCGGAGCACGCATATGCATCGCATATCATATCTTGCATATCATACATGTTTTGCATCATGTTGCTTGTGCATTTCTCGTGGTTGATTGTGGTTCTGTTTGTTTGTGTTCTTGTCTTGGGTAGAGCCGGGAGACGAGTTCGTGAATGAGGAACCTGTTGAATACGCTTACGAGGATCAAGCTTTCGACAACTCTGAGAACCGTGCAGGCAAGATGACCACCCCTCGAAATCACTTCTATCTTTGCTTTGCTAGTTGTTCGCTCTATTGCCATGCTACGCTACCTATCACTTGCTATATCATGTCTCCCATTTTTCCATGTCAGCCTCTAACCATCCTTTCCTAGCAAACCGTTGTTCGGCTAAGTTACCGCTTTTGCTCAGCCCCTCTTATAGCATTGCTAGTTGTAGGTGAAGTAGAAGTTGGTTCCATGTCGGAACATGGATATGTTGGGATATCTGAATATCTCTTATTTAATTAATGCATCTATATATATTTGGTAAAGGGTGGAAGGCTCGGTGTTGAGGATATAGACCTTAGAGTCACCCGCCAGGAGGGGCCGGGTTACTCATAATGGTCATCGCCAGAAGCCCGGCGCCAAGCTTGAAGACGGTGGGCCAAAGATGGGTTTAAGACCCGGATATGGCTTAAGGCCCGTAGTTGCAATCATCATTATGGTAGAAATTGTAGTGTAAGGCAAGAATAGTTGAGAGTCCGAGCCGGACACTCTTATGAGCCGGCCGGGACTCTGAGAGCTGCTGGGCGTCAGCCTCCCTATATAAAGGGACGACCCGGCAGCGGTTTAGGGACAAGAAAGATCTCATCGAGAGCCAGGCATAGCAGTTAAGCTCCCTGGTCATCGAAACCCTAATCAATACCACCTCAACTGGACGTAGGCTTTTACCTTCACCGTAAGGGGCCGAACCAGTATAAACCCTCGTGTTCCTTGTCCCGTTAACCCCTTCAAGCTTCCTAGCGGCGATGGCTCCACGACTAAGTCCTAGCTTGAGGACATCTGCCGTGACAATTCCACGACAGTTGGCGCCCACTGTGGGGCCAGCGCGTGGTGGATTTGAGTTCTTGAAGGGCAGCTTCGAAGGGCTCAAGGGATACGCTGTGGGCCGGATGACCAAGAGTAGTCGCGTCAAGCTCTACATCGACGATGCAAGCTGGGGCCCCGACGCGGGCTCAATTGAGTACGGATACCGGGTCCCCTTTGGCGGAATTCATGTTTTCATTGGCAAGATTGGTGAGCCGGGCCCTGAGCCGGATCTCTGCGCCGAGCTCATCGAGACGGCTCAGCGCGCACGGCCCGCTCGGGCCCTGCCTGCTTTGAAGCATGCTTTCATGGGATGTGTCCATGGAGGGCTCTCTGGTGGATCTGGATCTGGTGATGAGACAGCCGCCGGCTCTGACGGCGAATCATCCACAGATGAGTCGAACTCGTTGTATCAGCTTCAAGATGGCAGGCTAATGGGTTGTTCCGATGGTGACAGTATTCCGGACCCGTTTGAGCCGCCGAGCCGGGTTGGAATCTTCATGGCCGGTGGGCAGCCTGTTCAGAACACTGCTGCTGGGGCGGGAAACCCGGTGCCCTCGCCGGCTCAGGTGCTGATGGATCTCAGGGACAAGATGACAGTCCTATTGACCGCCGTGGTTGACCCGGCGGATCAAGCTCAGCATGACGCAGAGGTGGCACAGTTAAAGCTAGATCTCGTGAAAGCCAAAGAGGATCTGACAGCGGAAGGGATCAGGATGGCTGCGGAGAGGGCGGCTCTCGACGCCCAAACTCAGTTGATTCAGGCGCAGTCCTTCCGGCTCACGATGGATCAGAACGCGTCCAATGAGGTCATGAGAAGGAGGCATCAAAAGGCCCAATCTCGACTCCCTCCGGTTTACGATCCACGAAACCTCTTCAACACGCCAGGTGCAGGGTCTAGTAACCCGCCAGGAGTCATAGTGCCCGGGTCAGGGACCCCTGTTCAGCCACAAGTGATGGGCCCCCCCGGGTGAACCCTGCCCCGCCTCAGTACGTGCCAATACCACCGGGTCATTATGCTAACCCGCTGGAGAACATGTTCGCCGCAGCAGCACGGCTGGCGGCCCTCCCGATTGACGGCGACTCTCCGACGGCTATTGAAACTCGCCGGGTCAGGGAACTCCTTCAGACAGCACTGGCGCAGCAAGAGGCGTACTCTTATAGCCGGGACAGGATCCACTCGACCCCTCGTCCAGGCCGGAGCCCGAGTTATAGCAGACACATGGCCTCAGCGACCGGCTCAAGTAATGTCCGGCGCCATGACCCGCCCCCTGGCCATGGCCCGGCTCAAAACGGAGCCTTTCACGCAACAGACCAAGACAGAGCGCGGCAAGAGGCGGAGCAGGTACCTCAGTTGACGGCTTACCAGACTCCCCCGGCTTATCTGACGACTTCCGTCGACGTGGGTATCCCTACGAGGACTAGAGGTGTCCCTTGTTTAGTGCCGGCTCTCCGCAATGAACGTCTACCCAAGGACTTCAAAGGGCCTAGGAAAGTGCCTAATTACACGGCTGATCTACAACCCGGAGCCTGGATTGAGAGTTACGAGATGGCCATGGAACTGCTGGAAGTCAATGAAGCGGCAATGGCCAAGTACTTCACCATGATGTTAGATGGGACGGCCCGCACTTGGTTGAAAGGGCTACCACCGAATTCCATCGGGTCTTGGGCTGAGCTGAAAGCCCGGTTCATCCAAAATTTCAAGGATACCTGTAGGCAGTCTATGTCAATTGTGGATTTGACTAACTGTAAACAACAGGAGGGTGAGTCTACGACACACTGGGTTCGCCGGGTCAAGGAGATCATACATTCATCAGATAAGATGGATGCCGGCTCTACAGTCTTGATGTTGGAGCAAAATTGTCATTTTCTGCCCCTGAAGATGAAACTCGGGCGGCTTAAGCGCGACTGCAATGATATGGGTACGCTGATGGCGGCTCTCGTCAAGTACGCCGATTCTGATAGTACCAAGGACCCCGCTTCAGATGATGAAAGGACAGGGAAGGGAAAGAAGAATGGCAATGGCAAGGGTCCTCAGCATAACCCGGGGAACCAAGGAGGCGGCAAGCGTAAGGCCGACGGCGGCCTAGAGTTCGTGGCCAACACCAGCTCACAGGGCAATAGCCGGAGACGCAAGGGGAGGGCCCCTCCCCGAGCCGGCGGGTCAAGCCCGACGCTGGAACAGCTGTTGAATGAGCCCTGTCCGAGGCATGGCTCTAGAGAGAAGCCAGCTACCCATCCGTGGAAGGATTGTGCAATCATGAAGGCCTTTAAGAATTCCAACGCTTTTAACGGCAACAGTGGTCCGGGCGGCGGTTCAGACGCCGGCGGCTTTCATGTCCCGGGCGGCGGCTCAAATTCCAACCCTCAGAGCGGTCAAGGGGGCTTTAATCAACAGTCTGGCCAGGGTCATCAACAGCAGCAGGGGGGTTATCAGACCAACCCAAAGCAGCTTAGCGGTGGACAGTATCATGTATTTACCACCAGACTGTGTAAGCGAGATCAGAAGCTTCATAAGAGGGCTGTAAATGCTGTTGAGCCGGCGGTTCCACGATATTTACGGTGGTCTGAGCAGCCTATAGTATGGAGTAGGGAGGATCACCCTCCCCGGGTGGATAATCCGGGTCACTTGGCCTTGGTAGTGGCTCCTCAGGTGGGAGGATATAAGTTCACTAAGGTGCTCATGGATGGAGGCAGCAGCATCAACATCCTCTATTATGAGACTTTCCGTCGTATGGGATTGATTGATAAGAACCTCAGCCAGTCAAACACTATTTTTCATGGTGTAGTACCTGGTAAGTCGGCTTATCCAGTTGGCAAGATCGAGTTGGAAGTGGCCTTTGGAGACGAGCACAACTACAGGGTGGAAAAATTGACCTTTGAGGTGGTCAAGATAAGAAGCCCGTATCATGCCATATTTGGGCGGCCGGCTTACGCCAAGTTCATGGCACGGACATGTTACGTATATCTGCAGCTCAAGATGCCAGGTCTCAATGGGACCATTACGGTTCATGGCAGTCGGAAGGTGGCCTTGGAGTGTGAGGAAGGCGATGCAACTTATGCAGAATCTGTTTGTGCAACAGAGGAGTTAAAATTCTACAAGGACAACATTGACCCAACAGATATGACCTCTCTGAAAAAGCCAACTACGGAGAATGAGCTGGCAATGAAATTTAAGTCGGCTGAGGAGACTAAACTTGTTGATTTCGTTCCAGGTGATTCATCTCAGCAGTTTAGCATCAGTGCCAATCTGGATCCAAAATAGGAAAGCGCGCTCATCGAGTTCATCCGTGAGAATAGGGACATTTTTGCATGGAAACCCTCTGACATGCCAGGTGTACCTAGAGAACTCGCTGAGCACACTCTCAATGTTGATCCGAAGTTTAAGCCGGTCAGGCAATTCCTTCGGCGGTTTAATGAAGAAAGACGGAAAGCTATTGGTGAAGAGGTGGCCCGGCTCTTGGCGGCCGGATTTATTGTTGAAGTTTTTCACCCAGAGTGGTTAGCTACCCCGGTGCTCGTACTCAAGAAGAACGGCATTTGGCGGATGTGTGTGGACTACATGGACTTAAACAAGGCGTGTCCGGCTGATCCTTTTGCCCTTCCCCGTATTGATCAAATTATTGATGCTACGGCAGGTTGTGAGCGCTTAAGTTTCTTGGATGCTTATTCCGGATATCATCAGATTAAAATGGCAGTTAAGGACCAGGAGAAGACGGCGTTCATCACTCCCTTTGGAGCCTTCTTCTATGTGTCCATGCCCTTTGGACTCAAGAGTGCACAGGCGACGTATCAGCGTTGCGTGCAGAACTGTCTTCATAACCAGATTGGGCGCAATGTTCATGCTTATGTGGACGATATTGTGGTTAAATCCAGGAAGGAGGAAACCCTGATAGATGACCTGAGGGAAACCTTTGATAATCTCCAAGTCTACAAGATGATGCTTAACCCGGCCAAGTGTGTTTTTGGTGTTCCTGCAGGCAAACTCTTAGGTTTCTTGGTTTCTAACAGAGGCATTGAAGCTAACCCGGAGAAGATCAAGGCCATCACCTCCCTGGCTAAGCCGGCGTGCATAAACGACGTCCAGCGCCTGGCGGGTCGCATTGCTGCTTTAAGCCGTTTTATAAGCCGTTTGGGGGAGAAGGCTATGCCATTATATCAGTTGATGAAGAAAACTGATGACTTTGTCTGGAATGATGCAGCTAATGCTGCTTTTGAGGATTTGAAGAAACAGCTGGCCGAGCCCCCAGTCCTTGCTGTTCCGGTTGACAAGGAGCCCTTATTGCTGTATGTGGCTGCTAACACACGAGCCGTCAGTGTGGCCATGGTGGTGGAGCGCAAGGAAGAGGGTAAGGAGCATCCGGTTCAGCGGCCGGTTTATTATGTCAGCGAAGTACTCATTGAGTCCAAGCAGCGGTATCCGCATTGGCAGAAACTTGTTTATGGTGTGTTCATGGCAAGCCGGAAGCTTAAGCATTATTTCCAGGGTCACCCCATCACTGTGGTCAGTTCTGCCCCCCTTGGAGATATCATTCAGAACAGGGAGGCCACAGGGAGAGTGGCTAAGTGGGCTATAGAGCTCAGACCTCATGGTCTGAAGTATGTGCCACGCACTGCTGTTAAATCTCAGGCTTTGGTGGATTTCATCAATGATTGGACAGAGCTACAAGTGCCCGAACAAAAGCCGGATAACACATATTGGACTATTCACTTTGATGGGTCCAGGCAGTTGGAGGGCTCAGGGGCTGGAGTCGTATTGGCTTCCCCTAAGGGTGATAAGTTCCATTATGTGCTACAATTGATGTTTCCTTGTACCAACAATGCAGCTGAGTACGAGGCCTTGCTCCACGGTCTTCGGATGGCTAAGGAGATGAGCTTGAGCCGGGTAAGGTGCTTCGGCGACTCAGACTTGGTGGCTCAACAAGTATCAGGAAAGTGGGACTCCAAGGACCCTCTCATGGCGGCTTATCGCTGCGAAGTTGATGCCATTGCTGGGCACTTTCAGGGTTACCAAGTAGAGCACATCGATCGCAGGAAGAACGAGGCGGCTGATGCTTTAAGCCGGCTGGGCTCTCAGCGAAAATCGGTGCCGCCTAATATTTTCCTGGACGTACTGCATAACCCTTCTGTTAAGTTGCCTACAGAGGAAGACTTGGCTGTCCCTGACCCGGAGGCACGAATGGTGGCGGCTCTCCACATCATACCGGACTGGACAATGCCCTATCTGGCTTACATGACCCGGGGAGATTTGCCTGAGGATGAAACTTTGGCCAGACAAATAACCCGGTGGTCTAAGTCAATGATTGTTATCAATGGTGAGTTGCATCGCCGCAGTGTTACGAGAGCGTTCCAGCGTTGTGTCTCCCCTGAGGAAGGTCAAGAGATCTTGCGTGAGATTCATGAAGGGGATTGTGGCCATCACGACGGCTCAAAGTCTCTTGTGGCCAAGGCTTTTTGTCATGGTTTTTATTGGCTGACGGCTCATGCTGATGCGGAGGACTTGGTCAGTAAATGTGATGGTTGCCAAAGGTTCTCGCGACGGGCTCATGTGCCGGCTCAGGAGCTGAGGATGATCCCAATTACTTGGCCCTTTGCGGTCTGGGGGCTTGATATGGTTGGGCCTTTTAAAAGGTCCAAGGATAAGAAGACCCACCTCTTGGTGGCAGTTGACAAATTTACCAAGTGAGTTGAAGCGGAGCCAGTTAGCAAGTGTGATGCAGCCACAGCAGTTCAGTTTATGAAAAAGGTGATCTTTCGCTTTGGCTTTCCACACAACATTATAACTGACAATGGTACCAATTTATCCAAAGGCGCCATGGAGGAGTTTTGTCAACGCGAGCATATTAGACTTGATGTTTCATCAGTGGCTCACCCTCAGTCCAATGGTCAAGCTGAGAGGGCTAATCAGGAGATTCTGAAAGGCATCAAACCCCGGCTTTTGGTCCCTTTACAACGGATGCCGGGTTGTTGGGTGGAGGAGTTACCCTCCTTGTTGTGGAGCATCAACACTACTCCTAACAGGTCTACAGGTTTCACGCCTTTCTTCATGGTTTATGGAGCGGAAGCAGTCCTCCCCAGTGACATCCGTCATGATTCGCCTCGAGTGGCGGCTTATGTTGAGGTGGATAATGAACAGGCGCGCCAAGATGCTCTTGACTTGTTGGACGAACAGCGTGATGTGGCAGCAGCTCGCTCAGCGATTTACCAACAGGACCTGCGCCGTTATCATAGTCGCCGGGTTAAATCCCGGGTCTTCCAGGAAGGCAATCTGGTGCTCCGGCTCATCCAAGATCAAACAGATGCGCATAAGCTATCCCCGCCTTGGGAAGGGCCCTTTGTGGTCAGCAAGAATTTGCACAACGGGTCATATTACCTCATTGACGTTCGGGAGCACAAAGATTCACGTAAGTCAGAGGAAGAGACCCGTCGGCCGTGGAACATAGCTCAACTTCGGCCTTATTACACTTGAGCCACCGGCTCTCATAATGTACATATTTCTCTAAGCCATGTATATATTATGATAAGCAATAAAGCAGGACCTCTGTCCTTTTTTCTCCTCCAAAGGTGAATGTGTTGTTTTTATTACAAGATCATGTGATAACTTGAAGGAGGATCCGGCTTATGATCGTATTTGAATCTAGCCATACACAATATAGTCATTTGGGGGCTTCCTGTTCAAACATAGGTCGTATTCGAACCAAAGAGAGCATAGCTGTCGATACCCATTTGATGGGCAAAGTGCCGAGCTCATTGGGGAGTTTTCTTTGATCATATTTGAATCATAGTTTAACCTCTTTGGGAACCGACGTGGATCGTATTCGAATCAGCATCGTTAAACAATTCTTAAGGTCATTTGGGGGCTTCCTGTTCAAACATGGGTCGTATTCGAACCAAAGAGAACATAGCTGTCGGTACCCTCTTGATTGGCATCGCCACACCCACTGGGGGCTATATGATCGCATTCGAATCCTAGCATAAACCCTTTGGGACGGGTCTCTGGTCGTATTCGAACCGGAAGCCCCTAAGTTCTTCTGAGTTATAGCGAGTTCTTCTGATTATTTCAAGTGTGCACGGCGGGTCTCACTTTGCCGGCTTAACTTTGATTTATAGTACTAGTCGAATACAATCGGTGTTATTAAGACTGGTAAACCGGAATTGAGGTACCAACCTTATTACCCGGGTTATATAAGCCGGAAGTGTGCTTGCAGGCCGGTAAGTGTGTTATTACGGGTATATCAAGGACATAATTGAAGACCAGTCTTTTTTATTCATATTCCGGGTTATATGTCTAAAACTATGATTCTCAGTGCGGTAAGCTGCCTAGAGACTTGTGATTTGTCCTTCTAGGCAGGATAGTTAAAGGCAACTATTTGAGCTTAAGGAAAATGAATGATCAATTATGACCCGGAGAAGTATAAAAGAGACAACTTCAATGGAATTCAGCATTCAACGCGTGCACGATGGCACGGCAAAGTTAAAGTGTTGGTCCTAGTCTATTAGAAGACTCATCGAGTCCAAAAGGGTGAAGCATTGTTTAATAAGCCGCCTACAGAGTTACGATGCTTGCTGGGTTGAAGTTTCCGGCTCATCCCTCTCCGCTCCTCCGGCTGTTCCCAAGACCTGGAAAGTTGACGACTTCCATTCAATGCCGCTCAGAGCTTCAAATTGAGCTTCCTCGTCAATTAACCCGGCCGGGTCAATCTCCGGGGCAAAGGTGTGCTTCCGAGTCGGCGGGACTAAGCTGATGGCTTCATAGCGCGGAGTGGGGATCCTCTGATTCTCTGAATCGTAACCCGGCTGGTACTTAGTCAGATCCGTATCATTGCCAATCAGAGTGGCCACCGGGCGTACGATCTTCACGCAGGCTGCAAAGTCCCTTTGGTCGAAGGGGGTGCCGTCTTCCTTCAAACTGGGGTAGCCCAGAGCAATGTCCGCCGGGTCTAGTTCTGGAAGGAACGCCTTGGCCCAGCTCAGAGCAGCTATGGCTCCGGCTCTTGCAGAGGCCCGTCACAGCTCTTGGACACATTGAGGAAGAACGGCGAGCCGGCGAAGAACTTCCGCCAGGTGAGTCGGCACCTCATTGGATAGGGCCACCACAGCCAAAGCACGTTGTGACCCGGTGTAGAGTTGCTCCACCAGGGTGTACACGGCCTTCAACTTGGTTACCACACTTTGGTTGAGGTTGGCGCTTCTGGGACCTGTTTAACAGAATAAGATAAGCCGCCGACAAGGATGAGTTATGAGATATAAAGATTATAAAACTTGATGAAAGCCGGTGAAATGACTTACCGAAGATTGCGGCAACCATCTGGGACACTTGGCGCTTTAAGCCGGAGAGTTCGGCGGTCTTCTCTGTCAGAGCCTTCTCCGCCTGTTTGGCCCGGTTCACAAGAGTAGCCTTTTCTTCAGCCCAAGCTTTCCGTTCAGCGTCAAAGTCCGTCTTCAGCTTTTCTTAGGCAGCAATACTGGACACAAATTTAGCATTGGCCTTCCGGGTCTCGGTTTCTTGCGTTCTTAGGCGGGTCTTCAGATCGGAGATGTCAACTTCAAACTTCTTGGAAGCAGCCTGCATAATTTCCGGGTTATAGGATGAACAGTTATTTTGCAATTTTAAAGTCCCAAGCACTTTCCAAGCAAAGACACTTGGCACTTGGGGGCTAATGCATATCGAACGTTCCTATCTACAAATTGCCGGTTCAAGTGAGTAAGCCGGAACTTAAGTCTACAACATATTTTATCATAAGTCATAGACTTGGGGGCTAGAGTATGGTAAGAATAACAAGATAACTATACAGTAAGCAAGAAGAAAGAAGAGTGGTACCTCAGACTTCTGCTGAATCTGGTTCACCATGCCGATTTCTACATCCCGGCTCTTGTGCACTTGACTGACGTAGCCGGAGACGATCTCTCCGATGTTCAGATTGGCGTAGTCGGTGAGGTCCAGATTAGCCCGGCGGTGCTGTAGCGACTCCTCCTTGGCGGAGCACTTGGCCAGCGCAGTAGGTCTCCCCGGCTCAACAAACTCCGTCCGGGTGATTACCACGTCCGGGTCATTGACCGGCTGAGCCGGGCCGGAGGTCTCCGGGTTAGCAGAAGCTTCTGCGGTTGCCTTGTCAGCTGAAGCGGTGGCTTCGGGAGCGGAGGCAGCTGGCGGCTCTTGAGCTGCTACCTCCGGTTCAGGCAAGTCTGGCTCTTCGACCGGCTTGTTCTTTTTCGCCCTCTTGGTGAGCTTTGCCTGGGCACTGAAAAGACAAAAAAGGTTAGTACAAGAGTATGAGTAAAGATGAGCATAACAAGAGGTGATCATCATTACCCGGGTACGGTCTTGAAGGCCGGCAAGTTTGATTGCATCGAGTCACCAGAGGAGGGTGAGGTTTCCTGATAGTTTGAATCGGAAGAATTGAGCGGTTGACGAATAACACCCGCCAAAGGATGAAAAGGGTACAAGAGGGAGATAACCTCGGTCCGGCGTTTCCTCGACGCGTCAGGTAAACCGGAGGAGAGATCAGCGTCCTTGTTGGTCCGGGTGTGCCGTCGGCTCTCATAAGTCTGCCGCTTCAAAAGAAATTGAGGATCTTGATAAGCTAAAGGATGTGAAAATCTTACTTTCCGGGTTACCCTTCGGACTTTCAGCCTTGGCAAGGGCTCCGAGTCGGAGGAAAGTGACATTACCTCTTCAACCACCGGGTTACTTGCTCCGGTGTCATCCTGTTGATGAACAGTATTGATAAGGTGGACAAAAATAAACAACAAATACAACAAGAGCTTACAGGTTCAGGGGTTACCTCTGACTCAGAGCTGTCGCTTAGTTGCAGCAGCTCTGAAGCAGTAGGCCTACTTCCCTTCTTGTGGGGGGCGGCTCTCTTGGCGGCTTTCTTCGCCTTCCTGGCCTTCTTGGCCGCCTCATGGTCGTATTTGACCTTCCAGAATTTGTCATCCGCCTGAAAAATACAATGACGAGTTCTTAAGGTTCGGATGGAAGTTATTTACAGAAGAAAATAAGATGTTCAGATCAGCGGCTTACCGCCGGGGCCGGGTTGGTCTTGCAGAAGGGGCTTAAGCCGGTCCTCCCGCAGTCTGCCAAGTTCTCGTTCAAGAGAGCCTTGGTCATGTCCTCAGCAACGTCTTCCGGAAGATCGTTGCGGCTGTGTCTCAGGGGGTCATCCTTTCGGCCCGTGTACTCACACATTAAGCCGGGGCGGCGGCTCAATGGGATCACCCGCCAGGAGATCCAGACTCGGACCAGGTCAATTCCATTGAGACCATTGCCCAGGAGAGCCTTGATCTTGTTAATGGTGGGGAGCAGAGGTTGGCGCTCCGCTTGAGTTAGCTTGTCTGACAAAGGGTGTGTTGGTTCCAGACGCGAGGGGCGAAAGCCGGGCAGCGGACTCTCGTCAGCCGGTGACGTGTCTTGGCAGTAGAACCACGTCTGGTTCCAGTCCTTTGGGTGGCTTGGCGGCTCCGTGTAAGGGAAGAGGCAATCTCTCCGTCGCTGAATGGAGATTCCGCCGAGTTCCAAACTTGGCCCGTTGGCACACTCGTTCTGGCGGTTCAGATAGAAGAGCTCTCTGAAAAGCAGCAGGCTGGGCTCTTCTCCAAGGTAGACTTCGCAGAACACTTGGAAGTTGCATATATTGGACACAGAATTGGGTCCTATGTCTTGTGGCCGCAGGTCAAAGAAGTTCAGCACATCTCTGAAAAACTTTGAGCCGGGCGGTGCGAAGCCCCGGCTCATGTGATCCGCAAAATCACTACCTCCCCATCCTTTGGCTGTGGTCTCTCCTCTGACGGGTCAGGGGCACGGTAGGACATGACGTCCTTCTTGGGTAGGTAACCCGACTTTACAAAATCCGCTAAAGTCTCGTCGGTGACGTTGGACCTCATCCAATTGCAAGTGATGGGTGCTTTAGGAGCTTTGGGAGGCATGGTGAAAGTCGGCCGCCTATGATAAAAGGAAACGTCCAGTTTAATTGTAAGCCGGAGGAAATTTACAGTTCAGTGTTTAAAGTGGCGGCTTTTGGAGGGGCCTAATGACATATATCTAAGTACATCGGGTTATCTAAGCCGCTGGTGTGCTTGAGAGTAATTCAAATCGTCTACAGCCTTGTTGTAAGTGACGCGGAAAATTTTACGGCGCGTGGCTTCCTTTGAGCCGGAAGGTTCTACGGCGCGTGGTTTCTTTAAACCGGAAATGTAAACCGCCATGACTCAACGAGTGCATTTTTTTTACTAAGTGTGGTGAAAACAAGTTTCACACATTGCAGTAAATAATTTGGATCAAAATGGTCGGCTGAAAAATAAAATTTCTAGACCTAAAACAGACGCAGGAGAAAGTTCGCACGTTCAAATGGGACTTCTATGCAGTAGAAAGGGATCTATAAACATTGGAATGGGTGTGAAACCACTACCACGGCCGTCCTATGGAGATAGAGATCAAGAAAGGCAGTAAAAATAAAAACTACCAAGAACTCGCGAACGACGGCGAAGAACACGGGAAGAACAGCAGGAGCTTAACGCAGATCTATCCTACGAGGAGGAAGGAACTTACGGATGCAGGGGTTCGCCGCGGTTCTCTGGACGGTTCAGGGTGATGCAACGGTCAAGGACGACGAGGACGCGGAGCTCTGTTGCGGCGGCGGCGGAGCTCGAGCAGCACGGGAGCAGTGAGAGGAAGGAGACGGCGGAAGAGGGAGAATGAGAAAGACCCGAGGGTCGGGCTATTTATAAGGCCAGTCTCATAAGTGGGCGTGAGAAACGAGGAGGCCACGGCGCGGTTATCTCGCCCGAGAGGCGCCTCGATTTTCGGGATGGCAGTAAAGATAAGATCCGTTGCGGATCTGGTGGAGTAAAAAATGGACTTAATGGAAGATGACGTCACGGAGGATTACCCGGAGTCCAGAGGATGACGTCACGCCGGGTTATGGCCTTCACACAATTGTAAGCCGGAGATTTCTGTCGAAAGAATTGAAGATTGACATGAGCCGGCTCAGATCAATCTGGGGCCTAATGTTGAGGATATAGACCTTAGAGTCACCCGCCAGGAGGGGCCGGGTTACTCATAATGGTCATCGCCAGAAGCCCGGCGCCAAGCTTGAAGACGGTGGGCCAAAGATGGGTTTAAGACCCGGATATGGCTTAAGGCCCGTAGTTGCAATCATCATTATGGTAGAACTTGTAGTGTAAGGCAAGAATAGGTGAGAGTCCGAGCCGGACACTCTTATGAGCCGGCCGGGACTCTGAGAGCTGCTGGGCGTTAGCCTCCCTATATAAAGGGATGACCCGGCAGCGGTTTAGGGACAAGAAAGATCTCATCGAGAGCCAGACATAGCAGTTAAGCTCCCTGGTCATCGAAACCCTAATCAATACCACCTCAACTGGACGTAGGCTTTTACCTTGACCGTAAGGGGCCGAACCAGTATAAACCCTCGTGTTCCTTGTCCCGTTAACCCCTTCAAGCTTCCTAGCGGCGATGGCTCCACGACTAAGTCCTAGCTTGAGGACATCTGCCGTGACAATTCCACGACACTCGGCCTTATGCCTGGTGTTTTGTTCCACTCTTGCCGCCCTAGTTACTGTTATACCGGGATTATGTTCCTTGAGTTTGCGTTCCTTACGCGGTCGGGTGATTTATGGGACCCCCTTGACAGTTCGCCTTGAATAAAACTCCCCCAGCAAGGCCCAACCTTGGTTTTACCATTTGCTACCTAAGCCTTTTCCCCCGGGTTTTCGCGAGCCCGAGGGTCATCTTTATTTTAACCCCCCCGGGCCAGTGCTCCTTCGAGTGTTGGTCCGAACTGAGTAGACTGCAGGGCCCCCTCTTGGAAACTCGAGGTCTGGATTTACTCGTAGGATGTCTCATCCGGTGTGCCCTGAGAACGAGATATGTGCAGCTCCTATCGGGATTTGTCGGCACATTCGGGCGGCTTTGCTGGTCTTGTTTTACCATTGTCGAAATGTCTTGTAAACCGGGATTCCGAGACTGATCAGGTCTTTTCGGGAGAAGGTTTATCCTTCGTTGACCGTGAGAGCTTATGATGGGCTAAGTTGGGACACCCCTGCAGGGTATTATCTTTCGAAAGCCGTGCCCGTGGTTATGAGGCAGATGGGAATTTGTTAATGTCCGGTTGTAGAGAACTTGTCACTTGACCCAATTAAAATACATCAACTGCGTGTGTAGCCGTGATGGTCTCTTCTCGGCGGAGTCCGGGAAGTGAACACGGTCTGAGTTATGTATGACGTAAGTAGGAGTTCAGGATCACTTCTTGGTCATTTCTAGATGACGACCGTTCCGTTGCTTCTCTTCCCGCTCTCTCTTGCGTATGTTAGCCACCATATATGCTTACTGCCGCTGCAGCTCCACCTCATTACACCATCCTTACCTATAAGCTTAAATAGTCTTGATCTCGCGGGTGTGAGATTGCTGAGTCCTCGTGACTCACAGATTCTACCAAAACAGTTGCAGGTGCCGACGATGCCAGTGCAGATGATGGGGTCGATCTCAAGTGGGAGTTCGACGAGGAACGTGGTCGTTATTATGTGTCTTTTCCTGATGATCAGTAGTGGAGCCCAGTTGGGACGATCGGGGATCTAGCATTTGGGGTTGTCTTATTTTCATCTGGATCTTGACCGTAGCCGGTCTATATGTTTGTATTTTGGATGATGTATGGATTATATTTATGTATTGTGTGAAGTGGCGATTTTAAGCCAACTCTTTATCCCATTCTTGTTCATTACATGGGATTGTATGAAGATGACCCTTCTTGTGACAAAACCACTATGCGGTTATGCCTCTAAGTCGTGCCTCGACACGTGGGAGATATAGCCGCATCGTGGGCGTTACAGTCGTGCGCATGGCATGGTTGGATTACCCAAAACCATAATGATGAGGATCTCGTAATGAGTGGACGCGATCTATGTTTTGACAAGACGTGTCAATAGAGGCTGTGCCTCGAAACGCGAAGTGGGAGGCGTAAAAATGGTTTGAAATGTTAAGAGGCCAGACGTGACATGTCGTCGAAAAAGTTGTGTGTTGACACAAACTATTTTGATTAAATATCTTGCCTTCATGACTAAGGATTGTGACTATTATACAGAGTCGGGTATAGTTCTTTTATTCAGAAGATTGCTTTGAAGTACTCAGGAGGAGGAACCCGCCTTGCAATGCCGAAGAAAACGCGTGTACCGAACATATTGTCATTGAAAGATTGGTTCAGGGGCTATTGAGGGAGTCCTGGACTAGGGGGGCCCTCGGGTGTCCGGCCTGTGTGATATGGGCTGGACTAATGGGCCGTGACGATACAAGGTAGAAGACCTTCCCCCGTGTCCGGGTAGGACTCTCCTATGTGTGGATGGTAAGATTGATGTCCGGATATATGTAATTTCCTTCCTCTGCAAACCGACTCTATACAACCCTAGGCCCCTCTGGTGTGTATATAAACCGGAGGGTTTAGTCCGTCGAGGCTATAAGAATTCTCATAAGCTAGACATCTAGGGTTTAGCCATTACAATCTCGAGGTAGATCAACTCTTGTAACCCCTATAATCAACAAACAATCAAGTAGGACGTAGGGTTTTACGTCCATTGTCACCACGAGTATTCAATTGCAAGACATATATCAAGTGTTCTCAAATCCATAAAAATATTCAATCCGGTAACAACGAAATCTCAAAGGGAAAAACTCAATTCATCACAACAAGATAGAGAGGGGCAAACACCATATGATCCGACTATATTAACAAAGCCCGCAATACATGAAGATCGTGACATCTCAAGAACACAAGAGAAAGAGAATAAACACATAGCTACTGGTACAAACCCTCAGCCCCGAGGGTGGACTACTCCCTCCTCATCGTGGTGGCCACCGGGATGATGAAGATGGCCATCGGAGATGATTCCCCCCTCCGGCAGGGTACCGGAAAGGGTCTAGATTGGTTTTCGGTGGCTACAGAGCCTTGCGGCGGCGGAACTTCTGATCTAGGTTAACCCCGAGGGTTTTTGGAATATTTGTGAATTTGAAGGGTAAAGAGGGGGTGCGGGAGGCCACCGATGTGGGAACAACCCACCTGGGCGCGCCTGGGCCCCCAGGCACGCCCTGGTGGGTTGTGCCCCCCTCGGGGCACCCCCAGGTGCTTCTCTGGCCCATTGGTGGTCTTCTGGTCCATAAAAAATCCACAAAAAGTTTCGTGGTGTTTGGACTCCGTTTGATATTGATTTCCTGCGATGTAAAAAACAAGCAAAAAATAGCAACTGGTACTAGGCACTAGGTCAATAGGTTAGTCCCAAAAAATGATATAAAGTTGCTATCAAATGATTGTAAAACATCCAAGAATGAGAAAATAATAGCATGAAAACTTCATAACTATAGATACGTTGGAGACGTATTAGCATCCCCAAGCTTAATACCTACTCGTCCTCAAGTAGGTAAATGATAAAATAAATAATTTATGAAGTGTGAATGCTAGCAAAGTGCACAAGTTTGATCAATGATATTTTCAATCACTTCTCCTAGCATCATAACAGAAATTCTTTCTCATAAAATTTATCATGTTAAAGTAGCAACCAATTCACATGTTAAGGTTCAAACAATGAATTCTCTTGAAACTCAACAACCTATGTTCTCAGTCACCAAGCAATTGTAAGTCAACTACAGAGTCTAAGTAAGAGCTCCACATACTCAACCATCATATAGTCTTCTATGATTGCTAACAGTCACCGCGTACAGATGAGCTAAACGTTTCAATCAGACACATAGAAGGATAGGGGCTTATTGTTTTGCCTCCCAACGTATTCACCTCAAGGGTGATGTCAACAATAATAACTCATGCTACCCATATCCAACAGGATATATGTGCCTAGATCTTTCCTCACCACATGGTGCTTGCCAAAAGAGAAAAATAAAAAGGAATAGAGAGAAAAACTTTGACTCTTTGCATAAAAGTAAATACTGAAAAGTAAAAGATAGGCCCTTCGCAGAGGGAAGCAGAGGTTGCCATGCGCTTATTTGTTTGTATGCTCAACCCCTTAGTGCAAAAGAACGTCACGTTATATTGCCCCTTATGATAGCAACCTTTATTATGCACTCTGTCGCTTTTATTCTTTGCCATCACAAGTTCGTAGAACGCTCAATTTTCTCTTACACTAAATGATCTAACACTATTAGAAGCAATTTTTATTGCCTAATTGCACCGATGACAACTTACTTGAAGGATCTTATTCAATCCTTAGGTAGGCATGGTGGACTCTTGAAAATAAGATTTGGGTTTAAGGGTTTTTTGATGCACAAGTAGTATCTCTACTTGGTGCGGAATTTTTGGCTAGTAAAGATGGGGGGCAAGCACCACATGTTGAAAGATCTATGACAATATAACTTCTATGTGAATATGAACAATCATAAATCATTACGTTGTCTTCCTTGTCCAACTTCAACAATTTTGGCATATAATATTTTGATGGGGGCTCACAATCACAAAAGATTTCCACGATAATATATTTGCATGTGAAAATTATCTTCCTTCTAGTAATTATTCATGAATTGCTTGTATGACTGATACGTCTCCAACGTATCTATAATGTATATTCATGCTGTTATTTTATCATTCTTGGATGTTTTACAATAATTTTATAGAAAATTTATATCATTTTTTGGGACTAACCTATTGACCCAGTGCCCAGTGCCAGTTGTTGTTTTTTGCTTGTTTTTTACATCGTAGGAAATCAATATCAAACGGAGTCCAAACACCGCAAACTTTTGGTGGATTTTTTATGGACCAGAAGACCACCAATGGGCCAGAGCAGCACCTGGGCTGTGCCCCGAGGGGGGCACAACCCACCAGGGCATGCCTGGGGGCCCAGGCGCACCCAGGTGGGTTGTGCCCACCTTGATGGCCTCCCGCACCCCCTCTTTACCCTATAAATTCCCAAAATTCCAGAAACCCTCGGGGTGAACCTAGATCAGAAGTTCCGCCGCTGCAAGGCTCTGTAGCCACCGAAATCAAATCTAGACCCCATTCTGGCACCCTGCCGAAGGGGGAATCATCTCCGGTGGCCATCTTCATCATCCCGGCAGCCACCACGATGAGGAGGGAGTAGTCCACCCTCGGGGCTGAGGGTTTGTACCAGTAGCTATGTGTTTAATCTCTCTCTCTCTCTCTCGTGTTCTTGAGATGTCACGATCTTGATGTATCGTGGGCTTTGTTAATATAGTCAGATCATATGGTATTTTCCCTTCTCCATCTTGTTGTCATGAATTTAGTTTTTCCCTTTGATATTTCGTTGTTAGCGGATTGAATACTTTTATGGATTTGAGAGCACTTGATATATGTCTTGCATATGAATACTCATGGTGATAATGGGGTATCGTATTGATTCACTTGATATATGCTTTTGCATTCAACTCGCGGATTCCCGAGGTGACATTGGGGTAATCTACGCATAGGGGTTGATGCACGTTCTTGTCTTTGTTTCTCCCGTAGAAATCCTGGGGAACTCTTTGAAGTTCTTTGTTTTGGATTGAGTATTATGAATCTGAAATTATTTGGTGTTATTTTAGTACGAACTCTTGGATAGATCGATCGGAAAGAATAGCTTCGAGGTGGTTTCATACCCTACAAATGATTTCTTCGTATGTTCTCCGCTAGAGTGGAACTTTGGAGTGATTCTTCATTGCACTTTGAGGGGTGGTTATATGATCCAATTATATTAGCACTATTGAGAGATTACACTAGCGAAAGTACGGACCCTAGGCCTCATTTTCAAGCATTGCAATACCGTTTTTGTGCCTGTTTACTATTTGCTACCTTGCTGTTTTTATTTATTCAGATTATAAAAATATATTTCTACCATCCATATTACATTTTTATCACCATCTCTTCACCGAACTAGTGCACCTATACAAATTGCCATTGTATTGGGTGTGTTGGGGACACAGGACACTCTTTGTTATTTGGTTGCAGGGTTGTTTGAGAGAGACCATCTTCATCCTACGCCTCCCACGGATCTATAAACCTTAGGTCATCCACTTGAGGGAAATTTGCTACTGTCCTACAAAACTCTGCAGTTGGAGGCCCAACAACGTCTACAAGGATAAACTTGCATAGTAGACATCAAGCTCTTTTCTGGCGCCGTTGCCGGGGATGTGAGTGCTTGAAGGTATGTCTTTAGATCTTGCAATTGAATCTTTTAGTTTCTTGTTTATCACTAGTTTGGTTTATAAAAGAAAACTATATAAAAAAGGGAATTGAGGTTGCATCATATTATTCATCTCTATAATTTCTTTCGTGAAAATGATGGAAAGGAAAATTGTGCTCAATTGATAGAAGAAGAATTCTATAAAATGTTTAGCATAAAATCTTTGAATGATGAGCATGATTGCATTGTTGTTAGTATGAATTCTTTGAATTCCATGATGCTAACGTTATACAAAGCCATAAGCTTGGGGATGCTATGCTTGATGAAGATGATATTTTTACTCCCCCAAGTTTTGATCAAAAAATTTATTTTGATGATTGCATGCCTCCTATTTATGATGATTATAATGATGAAAGTGGATTCGGAGAGGTCCTGACTTTATTTAATGATGAATCCACCATTTTGGATGAGGCTTCTAATACCTATGAGAACAAGGTTGCTATCTATGATGATTATGGTGATGACATGTATGCTATATTGAATAATGATAACCATGAAACTTGTCATCATGATTTTTATTTTCAGTCACATGATAGCTATTTTGTTGAGTTTGCTCCCACCATTATTGATGAGAATAAATTTGCTTACGTGGAGAGTAATAAAATGTCTATGCTTGTGAATCACGAAAAGAATGCTTTATGTGATAGCTATATTGTTGAATTCATTCATGATGGTACTGAACATTATTATGAGCGAGGAACATATGCTTGTCGGTATCTCAATAATATCAAGTTTCCTCTCTATGTGTTGAAAGTTTTGAAGTTATGCTTGTTTTCCCTTCCTATGCTAGTTGATTCTTGCTCCCATGAATTATTTGCTCACAAAATCCCTATGCATAGGGAGTGGGTTATACTTAAATGTGCTAGTCATGTGTGCTTCATGATGCTCTCTTTATGTTTCAATTCTTATCTTTTATGCGAGCATCCTTGAAATAATCATGCCTAGCTAAAAGGCATTAAAGAAAAGCGCTTGTTGAATGACAACCCAACACCTTTACCTACTGTTTTTGTGTGTTCACATGATTATGATACTGTATTGATCATGTTTTATTGCTTTTGTTTCAATAAAGTGCCAAGTAAAGCCTTTGGGATCATGTTGGGTGATTGTTGATTTGAGCTTGCTGAAAAACAGAAACTTTTGCGCTCACGAAAATAATTCTCATTTTTAACAGACAAGTGATTTTGAGTTCGTTATTTTTTCAGAAGATTAATATACAAATTTCTCACGTGGTCCTAATTTTTTTCATAATTTTTGGGGTAGCAGAAGTATGGTTTGAGTCCAGATTACTACAGGCTGTTCTGTTTTTGACAGATTCTGTTTTCAATGCATAGTTTGCTTGTTTTCTAGTTTATATGGCTTATATTGCTCAATATAAATTGTGGAAATGATATGCTACAGTGTGCATTGTGTGGAAACAATTATGAATCTTGTCTTTGACAGTACCAAAGTGAAATGGTTTGCTCTTTATCATACTAACCTATCTCACGAAGTTCCGTTAAGTTTTGTGTGATTGAAGTTTTCAAGTTTTGGGTGAGATATCGATATGAGGAGAATAAGGAGTGACAAGAACCTAAGCTTGGGGATGCCCAAGGCACCCCCAAGGAAATATTCAAGGAAGATCCAAGCAACTAAGCTTGGGGATGCCCCGGAAGGCATCCCCTCTTTCATCTTCAACATTACCGGTAACCTCACTTGGAGTTATGTTTTCATTCGACACATGATATGTGTTTTGCTTGGAGTGTCAATTTATTTTGTTAGGATTTGCTTGCTGTTATTTAAAATAATGTTTTGCATCTTTTATTTCAATAAAAGTGGCAATGATAGCCTTTACTATGCTTATTTTACAAGTCTACATGTTGCTGTTTGAAAACAGAAAGTTTACCGCTGTTGCAAAAATTCCCTAGAAAAGTCAGAATGTGATAAAATGTTGAATTTTTTTGCAAAATAAGCTATGATAAATTTTATACAGTGTGGTAAATTTTCCTAATCTTTGGAGTTTAAGAAGTATTGATACTCTTGCATTCTTTACAGACTGTACTGTTTTGGCAGATTGCTGTTATGTTTGTGTTGTTTGCATATGTTTGCTTGTTTAATGATGCTATTTGAGGATAGGAGTATTAAATATGCAGAGGAATTTAGTATGAAATGTTGAATAATAATTTTAGTGATTTTCTACAGTAAAGAATGATAAGGTTTTTGCATTGGTTTATCCTAACTTATGTCACGAGTTCTTGTTGAGTTTTGTGTGGATGAAGCTTTTGAGATTTAGGAAAACCGCGATATGAGAAGAATTAAGGAGACACAAAAGCTCAAGCTTGGGGATGCGCAAGGCATACCAAGACAATATTTCAAGAAGTCTCAAGCATATAAGCTTGGGGATGCCCCGGTAGGCATCCCACCTTTCTTCTTCAACAATTATCGGTTAGTATCGGTTGAGCCTAAGTTTTTGCTTCTTCGCATGAGTTGTGCTATTCTTAGAATGTCATTTTATTTTGTTTTTGCTTGCTATTTTAATAAAGTACTTAGATATTAAAGTTTTTCAATAAAATAGAGTCCTCAAATAGTTGCTAGGGAGGCTAGGTAAGCGGCACTCACATCCCGTCAACGAAGCTCTTTTCTATGGAATTGCTCTAGTGCTTCACTTATATCTTTTTGAGCACGGTGTGCTTTAGTATTTTTGAAGAAATTCTCTCTTGCTTAACTTAAATTAATTTGATAGAAATAAATATTATGCTCATGATCTTCACTTATATCTTTTTGGAGTAGCTTGTAATTTACTCTTGTGCTTCACTTATATCATATGAGTAAATTGTTGAAAGAATTGAATATCATGAAGTTGAAATTATATCATGCCTAGTGCTAGCTTAACATTGGGTTTAGAAAGTGAAATCTTTTGAAGCTTGACAATCACAACATTGGTCATACAAGCAATTCCTGAATAATTACTATAAGGAAGAGAACTTTCACATGCAAATACACTATCTTGGAAATCTTTTGTGATTGTGAGCCCCCATCAAAATATTATATGCCAAAATTATTGACGTTAGACAAGGAAGACAACATAATGGTTTATGTTTGTTCATATTCACATAGAAGTTATATTGTCATAGATCCTTCAACATGTGGTGCTTGCCCGCCATCTTTGCTAGCCAAAAATTCCGCACCAAGTAGAGATACTACTTGTGCATCCAAAAACCCTTAAACCCAAATCTTATTTTCAAGACTCCACCATACCTACCTATGGATTGAGCAAGACCCTTCAATTAAGTTGTCATCGGTGCAATAAGGCAATAAAAATTGCTTCTAAAAGTGTTAGATGATTTAGTGTAAGAGAAAATTGAGCGTTGTATGAACTTGTGATGGCAAAGAATAAAAGCAACAGACTGCATAATAAAGGTTGCTATCATAAGGGGCAATATAAAGTGACATTCTTTTGCACTAAGAGTTGAGCATACAACCAAAAAGCGCATGGCAACCTCTGCTTCCCTCTGCGAAGGGCCTATCTTTTACTTTTATGTATTTACTTTTATGCAAGAATCAACGTATTTCTCTCTATTCCTTTTTATTTTCTCTTTGGCAAGCACCATGTAGCGAGGAAAGATCTAGGCACATGCATCCAGTTGGATATGGGTGGGCATGAGTTATTATTGTTGACATCACCCTTGAGGTGAATATGTTGGGAGGCAAAACTATAAGCCCCTATCTTTCTATGTGTTCGATTGAAACTTTTTGCTCATGTGTATGTGGTGAGTGTTAGTAATAATACAAGACTATATGATGGTTGAGTATGTGGACTTGCCATACGGCTCCGATGCATGACCCTTCCTGAAAATATGATGAATTGTAGTTGCAAAGTTGAATGAGAACATAGTTTGTTGATTTTCAATAGAGTTTATGCTTTATAGTTCGATGTTGTGATGAATTGTTACTTGTCCATGAGAAGTTATATGATAAAAGGTCTATGATAATGTTTTATGTTAAAGTTTGTTGCTATAATAATAATATACATGATGCTTCTATGTCTGTATTTTGTTTTTATCGACACCTCTCTCTCTAAGCATGATGACATGTTTTTCGATTTCGGTTTTTGCTTGAGGACAAGCGAGGTCTAAGCTTGGGCAAGTTAATATACGTCCATTTTGGATCATGTTTTCCTACTTTTATTTATATTGTTTTTATGCATAATAATGTTTTTTGGAGTAATTCCAATGCCCTTTCTCTCATAATATGCAAGGTTCACACAAGGAGGGAGAATACCGGTAGCTGGAATTCCGGACCTGAAAAAGCTATGTTAGGCTACCTATTCTGCACACCTCCAAATGAGGTGAAACTTCACAGAGAATTTTTATGGAATATATAAGAATTATTGGAGCAAATAACTACCAGAGGGGACCCACTAGGTGGGCACAACCCACCTGGGCGCGCCAGGGAGCCCAGGCGCGCCCTGGTGGGTTGTGCCCTCCTCGGCCGACCTTCGGTGCCCCTCTTCTGGTATATAAGTCATTTTGACCTAGGAAAAATAAGGAGATGACTTTCAGAACGAAGCGCCGCCATCTTGAGGCGGAACTTGGGCAGGAGCACTTTTGCCCTCCGGCGGAGCGATTCCGCCGGGGAAACTTCCCTCCCGAAGGGGGAAATCATCGTCATCATCATCACCAACAACTCTCCCATCTTGGGGATGGCAATCTCCATCAACATCTTCAACAACACCATCTCCTCTCAAACCCTAGTTCATCTCTTGTGTTCAATCTTTGTACCGGAACCTTAGATTGGTGCTTGTGGGTGACTAGTAGTGTTGATTACATCTTGTATTTGATTACTATATGTTTTATTTGGTGGAAGATTATGTGTTCATATCCATTAAGCTATTTAATACCCCTCTGATCTTGAGCATGATTATCATTTGTGAGTAGTTACTTTCGTTCTTGTGGCCAGGGGAGAAATCTTGTTGCAAGTAATCATGTGAACTTGATATGTGTTCGATATTTTGATGGTATCTATGTTGTGATTCCCTTAGTTGTGTCATGTGAACATGGAATACATGGCACTTCACCATATTTTGGCCTAAGGGAATGCACTGTGGAGTAGTTATTAGATGATGGGTTACAAGAGTGACCGAAGCTTAAACCCTAGTTTATGCGCTACTTCGTAAGGGACTGATTTGGATCCAAAAGTTTAATGCTATGGTTAGATTTTATATGAATATTTTTCTCGTAGTTGCGGATGCTTGCGAGGGGGTTAATCATAAGTCGGAGATTTGTTCAAGTAAGAACAACACCGAAGCACCGGTCCACCCACATATCATATTATCAAAGTAGCGAACACAAATCAAACCAACAAGATGAAAGTGACTAGATGAAATTCCCGTGTACCCTCAAGAACACTTTACTTATCATAAGAGACCGTTTTGCCTGTCCTTTGCCTCAAAAGGATTGGGATACCTTGCTGCACTTTTGTTACCATTACCGTTACTTGCTCATTACAAATTATCTTGCTATCAAACTAGTCGTTACTTATAATTTCAGTGTTTGCAGAGAATGCCTTGCTGGAAACTACTTGTCATTTCCTTCTGCTCCTTGTTGGGTTCGACAATCTTACTTATCGAAAGGACTACGATTGATCCCCTATACTTGTGGGTCATCAGCCACGGAGGAGCCAAGGGTTCCCCTTTCCACGTCGTGGGCTTCTCCACTTCCCGATATACTTGCGACGTTATGCGCGGGTGGGGAATAAAAATCATTGATTATATCCCCTAAAAATGGGCCACTATCTCTGCCTTGATGCGACGTGGCAATGGAGGGGTGGCCTCGAGCCACACATCAAGAACTGCCAGCCATTCGGCATTATGACCGGCCGCGACACTTCACTAAAAAGTTGTCAGGCGAGGGCACTATTCACACTGGAACGCTTTGGCCTTCAGAGCTAAGTAAAGTGGAGGCTTCAGATTCCGAACACCACTTGACTCTGAGCACGCACATGACAAGATGAAGAACTCGCCTTGCAAGCCAAAGACCTTGAGGTGTGCGGTACCAGACACAAGCCCTGGCATTGGAGGCTAGTTTGGGGGCTACTGAGGGAGTCCTGGATTAAGGGGTCCTCGGGCTGTTGGCCTGCCGTATATGGGCCGGACTGATGGGCCACAATGGGCCAAGCTAGAGTGCGGATCCGTGGCGGGATAAGGAATCTTCGGATTCATGGTGTGCCCTCCAAGCCAAGAGTAAGCAGGATCTTTCCTTCCTTCTAACCGGTTGCTTATAACCCTAACCATATTGGTGTCTATATAAACCAGGGGGCTTTAGTCTTTAGGAGAGGGATACATCCATCACCTCATCATCTTAGGGTTTAGCTCGCTTGATCTTGAGGTGGATCTATTCTTTAACCATACCATACATCAAATACAATCAAGCAGGACGTAGGGTTTTACCTCTTCGAGAGGGCCCGAACCTGGGTAAACACTGTGTTCATCATCCATTGCTCCCCATTGATCCTAGATCCATAGCTCGGGACCCCCTAACCGAGATCCACCGGTTTTGACACCGACAATATGAGATAAGTTTACTATGTGGATAAGATGCGAAATTAACCATCCATGCGTGATATGTCTCCAACGTATTTATAATTTGTGTAAGATTCGTGCTACATTGAATCAATTACATACACTCTGGCCATACTTTTTATTGATTTTTATTAGACTAACATATTAAGCCAATGCCGAGTGTCATTTTTGCTTTTGTTTTGTGTTTTTAGTATTTCAAGAAAACACCATAGAAAAAGTACAAGAAAAAATCAAAGAAAATTGGTACTAAAAGATTCGTGCAGGGAGAGGACTTCGGGGGCAGACCCCAACCCTGGTTCCCCCCACAGGGTGCAGGCGCCCCTTATAGGCTTACACCCTACATGGGCGCATGTGGCCTATGGGCACCCCTAGAGTGCCTCCCATGCCCGATGACATGTATATTCTGCAAAACCCCAAACCTAGTTATCGTGCATTTTTTCGCCACTGTCACATCATGTTTTTGTGGCGATACTTGTTTTCATCCCTGAACTGAAACTCTGGAGAGGGAGAAGCCATCTTCTTCATCACCAACCTCAATCCTCGAGCTCCAAGATGAGCTGTGAGTAGTCCGCCCCCTGGACTATTGTTCATGATAGTAGCCAAAGTTGTAATCTCCTCATGTTGAAGTTTTTAGATGTTCAATACAATAGCCATATGAGCTGCCATACATGATTATGGTTAATCTAATGTATATGTAGAAGTGATGTTGATCATGTGATGAATTATTTATTTATGTTTAGATCTATGCATGCCATTTTGTTCTTACAAGTACTCCTACATACGTGTAGCGTATCGGTGCAGGGGATATGTAGTATTGTACTCTACTAGAGATGTGGACCGATGAGGAACAACATCGGTACCCATGAAGAAGTTAATACGGGATAAGTTTGGTACTACTAGAAGGCAAATATGTTAATTAAAGTTAGTACGCATCGCCGAATGTCCGATTTAAATCTTAAATCAGAAGAAAATAGTAGAACGATACTAGAAGGCAAATTATGGTATAAGTTTGGTATAAGCTAACATTAGGAAGAAATGCGAAATAGTATGAGTAAGAACAAATTAAATATAAGACTTTACCTTGGGGTTAGAAGAAAGTGAATGCGGTACATTAGTGACATAAAAAGTTGTAGAATTATACTTATAGTACTAAGGAGTCACTGAAATTGCAATGTGAAGAATCATCAGATGAAGATGTGATCCACTAGAACAGGAAGATGATGAGAGTGTCATAATTCAGGCTCGCTGTTAATACTTAAATTTGTAATTTCCTTTGTTTATGCCCGGAGTATAGAGACAAGTCTGGTTAGTAGAGAGAATAGGAAGAACGGATAAACATTCGAACAAACAGAATGACCGGCTCAAAACAAAGGGGGAGGAAAGACAAAAATGAATAGGATAATAGTTCAACAAATGTAAAAGGACTTGAGGCAAAAGACGATGAAATGAGCGGAAGGAGGGAACCATATGAAAGGGAAGACAAGATTGCATCCAGATCCATTAATACATCACATGGAGGAATAAAGAAGAAAGTGATGAGGAACAGTGGATAAGAATTGAAGGGATACTACTCCCACATGAGTTGTTGCATTTCCTCGAAGAGGAAGGGTCATGTAGCACAATAGCAGAAAGTATTTCCCTCAGTTAAGAACGAAGGTTTAATCGAACCACTAGGAGTCTACAAGCTAGCAAGATAAACAGCACCGACACACAAACAAAAAAAATGCTTGCACCCAACTTGGCAAGGGGGTTGTCAATTCCCTTGTTACACTAACTATATGGTTAAAAGAAAATAGTGATAGATAGTGATATGAAAAATGAAAAAATAGTAAAGAGACCAATAGAGCAACACAAATAATAATAAAGAATGGATCCTGGGGCCATAGGTTCATGCTACTTGTGAACTGCGTTGGAATTTCCTGGAAGAGGAGAGGATGATGCAGTTTAGTAGACATAAGTATTTCCCTCGGTTAAAAACTAGGGTTATGAATCCAGTAGGAGAACCAAGAAACACCTAGCAGCACCTGCACACAAACAACAAATCCTTGCAACTCAACGCGAACAAGGGGTTGTCAATCCCTCGATGGTTACGAGCAAGATTAAATTGTATGGTGTTTGATAGATAGATATATAGAACAAAAATACAAAATAAAAGAAATAAAAGAAAAACGCAGCAAGGTGTTTTTGGTTTTAATATATGATAAAAGATAGACCTGGGGGGCATAGTTTTCACTAGAGGCTTGTCTCTTGAAAATAGCATACGGGGGTAAACAAATTACTGTTGGGCATAGAAAAGCAGATAATTATGACGATATCCAAGGCAATGATCATATATAGGCATCATGTCCGAGACAAGTAGACCGACTCCTGCTTGCATCTACTACTATTACTCCATCCATCGACCGCTATCCAATATGCATCTAGAGTATTAAGTTCGTAAAGAACGGAGTAACGCCTTAAGCAAGTTGACATGATGTAGACAAGATAAACTCACATATGAATAAACCCCATCTTTTTCCCCTTAATAGAAACGATACAGTACGTGTCATGTCCCTTTCTGTCACTGGGATTGGTCACTGCAAGATCAAACACATTACCAAGAACCTCTCCCATTGTAAGAAAAATCAATCTAGTTGGCCAAACCAAATCAATAGATCGGGGAGAAATACAAAGCTATAGTAATCACACATAAAAGAGTTAAGAGAAAACTCAAATAATATTCATGGATAGATCTGATCATAAACTCAGAATTCATCGGATCCTAACAAACACACCACAAAAATTCATTACATCAGATAGAACTCCAAGAACATCGAAGAGAACATTGTATTGAAGATCAAATAGATACAAGAAGCCATCTAGCTACTAACTATGGACCCATAGGTCTATGGTAAACTACTCACGCATCATCGGAACGGCAACAAGGATGATATAGAGCCCCTCCATGAACGAATCCCCCTCCAGCAGAGTGTCGTAAAAGGCCTTCAGTTGGGATCTCGTGGTTTTGGAACTTGCGATGGCGGAAAAAGTGTTTTGTGGACTGATGTCTACTACGCAACTTTATTCTTGTAGACACGTGTTGGGCCTCCAAGCGCAGAGTTTTGTAGGACAGTAGCAATTTTCTCTCAAGTGGATGACCTAAGGTTTATCAATCCGTGAGAGGTGTAGGATGAAGATGGTCTCTCTCAAACGACCCTGTAACCAAATACAAGAAATCTCTTGTGTCTCCAACACAACCAATACAATGGAAAATTGTATAGGTGCACTAGTTCAGCGAAGAGATGGTGATAAAAGTGTAATATGGATGGTAGAAATATATTTTTATAATCTGAATAAATAAAAACAGCAAGGTGGCAAATAGTAAATGGGCACAAAAACGGTATTGCAATGCTTGAAAATGAGGCCTAGGGTCCATACTTTCGCTAGTGCAATCTCCAAACAATGTTAATATAATTGGATCATATAACCATCCCTCAATGTGCAATGAAGAATCACTCCAAAGTTCCTATCTAGCGGGGAACATAAGAATAAATTGTTTGTAGGGTATGGAACCACCTCAAAGCTATTCTTTTCGTTCGATCTATTCAAGAGTCCGTACTAAAATAACGAAAAGCTATTCTTTCCGTTCGATCTATCCTAGAGTTTGTACTAAAATAACACCAAAGAAAATTCATATTCATAATACTCAATCCAACACAAAGAACTTCAAAGAGTGCCCCAAGATTTATACTGGAGAAACAAAGACAAGAACGTGCATCAACCCATATGCATAGATTACCCCAATGTCACCTCGGGAACCCGCGAGCTGAGTGCCAAAACATATATCAAGTGAATCAATATGTTACCCCATTGTCACCACGAGTATTCAATTGCAAGACATATATCAAGTGTTCTCAAATCCATAAAAGTATTCAATCCGATAACAACGAAATCTCAAAGGGAAAAACTCAATTCATCACAACAAGATACAGAGGGGAAAACACCACATGATCCGACTATATTAACAAAGCCCGCGATACATGAAGATCGTGACATCTCAAGAACACGAGAGGGGGAGAGAGAGAGAGATAAACGCATAGCTACTGGTACAAACCCTCAGCCCCGAGGGTGGACTACTCCCTCCTCATCATGGTGGCCGCCGGGATGATGAAGATTGCCACCGAAGATGATTCCCCCCACCGGCAGGGTGCCAAAATGGGTCTAGATTGGTTTTCGGTGGCTACAGAGCCTTGCGGCGGCGGAACTTCTAATCTAGGTTAACCCCCGAGGGTTTCGGAATATTTGTGAATTTATAGGGTAAAGAGGGGGTGCGGGAGGCCACCGAGGTGGGCACAACCCACCTGGGCACGCCTGGGCCCCCAGGCGCCCCTGGTGGGTAGTGCCCCCCTCGGGGCACCCCCAAGGTGCTTCTCTGGCCCATCCTGGGTGTTCTGCTCCATCAAAAATCTCCAAAAAGTTTCACGGTGTTTGGACTCCTTTTGGTATTGATTTCCTGCGATGTAAAAAAGATGCAAAAAACAGCAACTGGCACTAGGCACTGGGTCAATAGGTTAGTCCCAAAAATGATATAAAATTGCTATAAAATGATTGTAAAACATCCAAGAATGATAAAATAACAGCATGATTATTTCATAAATTATAGATACATTAGAGACGTATCAGTATCCCCAAGCTTAATTCCTACTCGTCCTCGAGTAGGTAAATGATAAAAGAAATAATTTATGAAGTGTGAATGCTAGCAAAGTGCACAAGTTTGATCAATGACAATTTCAGTCACTTCTCCTAGCATCATAATAGCAATTTTTTCTCATAAAATATCTCATGTTTAAAGTAGCAACCAATTCACATGTTAAGGTTCAAACAATGAATTCTCTTGAAACTCAACAACCTATGTTCTCAGTCACCAAGCAATTTCAATTCAATTTATTCAGCAGAGTTTAAGTAAGAGCTCCACATACTCAACCATCATATTAGTATTATATGATTGCTAACACTCACCTCATACACATGAGCAAAACATTTCAACCGGACACATATAAAGATAGAGGCTTGTTGTTTTGCGTCCCAACGTATTCACCTCAAGGGTGATGTCGTCAACAATAATAACTCATGCTACCCATGTTCAACTGGACATATGTGCCTAGATCTTTCATCACCACATGATGCTTGCCAAAAGAGAAAAATAAAAAGGAATAGAGAAAAAACTTTGACTCTTTGCATAAAAGTAAATACTGAAAAGTAAAAGATAGGCCCTTCGCAGAGGGAAGCAGAGGTTTTCATGCGCTTATTTGTTTGTATGCTCAACCCCTTAGTGCAAAAGAACATCACGTTATATTGCCCCTTATGATAGCAACCTTTATTATGCAGTCTGTCTCTTTTATTCTTTGCCATCACAAGTTCATACAACGCTCAATTTTGTCTTACACTAAATGATCTAACACTTTTAGAGGCAATTTTTATTAACTTATTGCACCGATGACAACTTACTCGAAGGATCTTATTCAATCCTTAGGTAGGTATGGTGGACTCTTGAAAATAAGATTTGGGTTTAAGGGTTTTTGGATTCACAAGTAGTATCTCTACTTGGTGCCGAATTTTTGGCTAGCAAAGATGGGGGGCAAGCACCACATGTTGAAGGATCTATGACAATATAACTTCTATGTGAATATGAACAAACATAAACCATTACGTTGTCTTCCTTGTCCAACGTCAACAGTTTTGGCATATAATATTTTGATGGGGGCTCACAATCACAAAAGATTTCCAAGATAACATATTTGCATGTGAAGGTTGTCTTCCTTATACTAATTATTCGTGAATTGCTTGTATGACCAATATTGTGATTTTCAAGACTCAAAATCACTTTCTAAACCCAATGTGAAGCTACCACTAGGTATGATATGATTTCAACTTCATGACATTCAATTTATTCAACAATTTACTCATAGGATATAAGTGAAGCACAAGAGTAAATGACAAGCTACTCCAAAAAGATATAAATGAAGATTATGAGCATAATATTTTTTCTCTCAAATTAATTTAAGTGAAGCAAGAGAGAATTTCTTCAAAAATACTAAAGCACACTGTGCTAAAAAATATATAAGTGAAGCACTCGAGCAATTCCATAGAAAAGAGCTTCGTTGACGGGATGTGAATGCCGCTTACCTAGCTTCCCTGGCAACTATTTGAGGACTCTATTTTATTTAAAAACTTTCAGATCTAAGTACTTTATTAAAACAGCAAGAAAAACAAAATAAAATGATATTTCAATAATAGTGCACATCATGTGAACAAGCAAAAACTTAGGCTCAACCAATACTGACCGATAATTGTTGAAGAAGAAAGGTGGGATGCCTACTGGGGCATCCCCAAGCTTAGATGCTTGAGACTTCTTGAAATATTATCTTGGGGTGCCTTGGGCATCTCCAATCTTGAGCTTTTGTGTCTCCTTAATTCCTCTCATATCACGGTTTTCCTAAATTTCAAAAGCTTCATCCACACAAAACTCAACAAGAACTCGTGAGATAAGTTAGTATAAAGCAATGCAAAAACCTTATGATTCTCTACTGTAGAAAATCAATAAAATTATTATTCAATGTTGCATACTAAATGCCTCTGCATATTTAATATTCCTATCCTCAAATAGAATCATTAAACAAGCAAACATATGCAAACAATGCAAACAACAATCTGCCAAAACAGTACAGTCTGTAAAGAATGCAAGAGTATCAATACTTCCGTGACTCCAAAAGTTATGAAAATTTCCTGACTGTAGAAAATTTATCAGAGCTTATTTTGCAAAAAGTTTCAACATTTTATCACATTCTGATTTTTCTAGGGATTTTTTGCAACTGCGGTAAACTTTCTGTTTTCAAACAGCAACATGTAGACTTGTAAAATAAGCATAGTAAAGGCTATCAATGCCACTTGTATTGAAAGAAAAGATGCAAAATATTATTCTAAATAACAGAAAGAAAGTCATAACAAAATAAAATGATGCTCCAAGTGAAACACATATCATGTGATGAATGAAAACATAGCTCCAAGTGAGGTTACCAATAATGTTGAAGACGAAAGAGGGGATGCCTTCCGGGGCATCCCCAAGCTTAGTTGGTTGGATCTTCCTTGAATATTTCCTTGGGGGTGCCTTGTTCATCCCCAAGCTTAGGTTCTTGTCACTCCTTATTCTCCTCATATCGATATCTCACCCAAAACTTGAAAACTTCAATTACACAAAACTTAACGGAACTTTGTGAGATAGGTTAGTATGATAAAGAGCAAACCATTTCACTTTGGTACTGCCAAAGACAAGATTCATAATTGTTTCCAGAGAATGCCTACTGTAGCATATAATTTCCACAATTTATATTGAGCAATATAAGCCATATAAACTAGAAAACAAGCAAACTATGCATTGAAAACATAATCTGTCAAAAACAGAACAGTCTATTTAATAATACCATTTCACTTTGGTACTGTCAAAGAAAAGATTCATAATAGCATCTGGTAGGACAAAAGATGTCATGCAAGTTCTTTTAATAAAGCATGTATGACTATTTACGGAATACATGCCTACATTATATCGATGAACTGGAGCTAGTGCTGAGGTTATAACTATCACATGATGAATATCATCCAACAAGTTACCGACCAATGCCTACGAACTTTTCCATATTGTTTCTGCTAAGTTACTACTGCTATCATTACTGTTATACTTGGTACAAAATTACTGCTATCACTGTTACTGTTACTATTGCAGCTGTCACTACTATCAAAACTATCAAACTACTTTGCTACTGATCACTTTGTTGTAGACAATTAATCCCCAGGTGTGGTTGAATTGACAACTCAACTGCTAATACCTTCAAATATTGTTTGGCTCCCCTTGTGTCGAATCTATAAATTTGGGTTGAATACTCTACCCTCGAAAACTGTTGCGATCCCCTATACTTGTGGGTTATCAAGACCTTTTTCTGGCGCCGTTGCCGGGGAGCATAGCTCTATTTGTTGAGTCACTTGGGATTATTATCAATTTATCACTATGAAGAATCTGAAGGATCCTAAGACTAAGGTATTTCCCTCAAGCACGAGGGGATGTAAGAAACTGCCATCCAGTTCTGCTTTAGATTCACCTTCTGTTATGAGTAAACTTGCAACACCACCACATGCTATTAATTCTGATATGTCGCAAGTTATTGATGATGCTACTTCTACTATGAATGATGCTTATGATGATGCTAGTACCTTGCTTGATAATGATGATGTGCCACTTGGTGAATTTCTTGATGAACAAATTATTAGAGTAATACAACATGATGTTGTTGAGTCTGATGATGAGCTTGAAACTGAATCTCCTGAAACACCTGCTAGAACTAGCCCTCCTAGATATGAATTGCCTAAGGTACCGGAAGGTTATGTTATGAGTGAAGAAACAATTAGAGATATTCTTGCTTGTAATGATAGAGATGACCTAGAGAAATTACTACACAAGTATAAAGAAAAATCTCTGAATGCTAGAATGAAATGTGATCCTAAGTTTGCTACTTCACCTATCTTTATTGATGATAAGAATTATGAATTCTCTGTCGACCCAGAGTTAATTACTTTGGTTGAATCTGATCCTTTCCATGGTCATGAAACTGAAACTGTTGTGGTACATCTTACTAAGTTGAATGATACAGCCACCCTTTTTACTCATGATGAGAAAACTCGCTACTATTTTATTCTCAAATTACTTCTGTCGGTGTACAAAAGAAGGGGCTCTCCTTTTGACCCCTCTACTTGTGCACGGGCAGTCAGAGCCGCGCCTGCGGCCACACTTAGCAGGGCAAAGGGAGGGAGCAGAAGCACAAGAATACCATAGCAGCGCTCCAGCCAAAAGCACAAGAAGGGCAAAGCAACGCCAAGACCAGAGACACAAAGAGCAAGATGGCGAGGTTGACTCCGCCGGCAAGACCCTTGCCGGGGCGGCCTCCGCGGCCCCGGCAAGAGCCTTGCCAGGGCAACTTGCCCAACGCTAGCAGAGCGCGCCACCCTTGAGCCCAAGGGTTCCAACGCCATCAGCCACATTGGAACTAAGGCTCGGGAGGCACCTCCATGGTGGCATGCAAATCTTTGTGAAGATCATAAAGACACGAGATCAGATGAGGACCAGAAGACGACGATCCTCGCGAGATCCTCGCCGAGGCAATCCACGAGACCTCCAACAAGATCCTTGCCGGGGACGACTGCGATGTCACGGCAAGACCCTTGCCGAGGCCTCGGCAAGGCCCTTGCCAAGGACACCTGCGGGGCCGCAACCAGGCCCATGTCTGCCAAGACTCCACCGCCGTTTCCATACAGCTACCAGCCCAACCAGCTGGGCAGGCACCTGCGTGGCAACGTGCAGCTTCCAGGCCAACTCAGCAAGCACCTGCGTGGTGGCATGCAGATCTTCGTGAAGACCCTACCACCACGCCATCTCAGCAGCCAGCCAGCCTACGTGGCGCTGCATGCATCGTTGGCCTGGACGCGTGTCGGAGCGAGGCGGGGCGAGGACAGACGGGACGGGCCTCGTTACCGTCCCCAATAAAGCAACGGGACACCTAAGGGGCGCATTTAATGCGCCTTATCCCGTAATGACAGGCGATAAGCTTGTACACTGTATACCTTTCCACCTCGTATATGCCACTGTGGCAACCCCTTTAGCCTATAAAAGGAGGCCCGAGGTGCACTGGAGAAGGATTCAGATATTTTGGACTACGTACGCCTCATAGCTAGTTTGAGAGCTCAAGAACACTCAAATATACACCAAAGCAGGACTAGGGTATTATGCATCTTCGCTGCCCGAACCTGGGTAAACGATCCTTGTGCTAACTACCAGACCCGCTCTTTGCACAACCCCGCGCCCGCTGTCGGTTTCAAAACCGGCGGATCTCGGGTACGGGGTCCCGAACTGTGCATCTAAGGCGGATGGTAACAGGAGGCGGGGGACACAATGTTTACCCAGGTTCGGGCCCTCTCGATGGAGGTAATACCCTAGTTCCTGCTTGATTGATCTTGATGATATGAGTATTACAAGAGTTGATCTACCACGAGATCGTAGAGGCTAAACCCTAGAAGCTAGCCTATGATTATGATTGTTGTTGTCCTACGGACTAAACCCTCCGGTTTATATAGACACCGGAGGGGGCTAGGTTACACAGAGTCGGTTACAAGGGAGGAGATCTACATATCCGAATTGCCAAGCTTGCCTTCCACGCAAAGGAGAGTCCCACCCAGACACGGGACGAAGTCTTCAATCTTGTATCTTCATAGTCCAACAGTCCGGCCAAAGTACATAGTACGGCTGTCCGAGGACCCCCTTATCCAGGACTCCCTCAGTAGCCCCTGAACCAGGCTTCAATGATGATGAGTCCGGCGCGCAGATTGTCTTCGGCATTGCAAGGCGGGTTCCTCCTCCGAATACTCCATAGAAGATTTTGAACACAAGGATTGTGTCCGGCTCCGCAAAACAAATTCCACATACCACCGTAGAGAGTATAGTTTTCCATTAATCTAATCTGCTGACAACTTTTCGTAGCGTGACGTCCTACCGTGGCCCGGTCATTATTCGAACCGTTTTTCTTAACCAGCTACTGCACATATTGCGAGGCGGTTTTCTTGGCACGTCTGTTCAAAGCAGAGATCGTGTCCCCTTATCACGGGATTCTCATCAATACGGGCGTGGGTAACCCAACCGCGCCATCAATCACGGCGCTTGGGGAATAAGCGAGTTTACCAGGCAAGTGGGGAGGCGCACAGTTTCTACCGCCCTTATAAAGGGACACGGGCTCCTCATTTTCACCCACGCCTTCTTCTTCCCTGCCCATCCATTCTCGCGCACTCGAGCTCCAGCGCCCAAGTTCGCATTTTGTCCGCAAAACCATTCCAAACATGTGCGGAGCGGAAGGCAAGTGGATGGTCTCCTCCGTTACGGAGGAGAACATTACGAAGCTCTGGGAAGCCGGATACCTGGCCGCAGATATCGCACACCGGCTCCCAGACGCGGGGCAGATCGTCCCTACTCCAGAACCCCACGAGAGCATTGTATTCCTTACCCACTTCGTCCGCGGGCTGGGATTTCCCCTCCACCCATTTGTTCGCGGGCTCATGTTCTACTACGGGCTGGACTTCCATGATCTGGCCCCCAATTTCATCCTCCACATCTCGGCGTTTATCGTCGTGTGCGAGGCCTTCCTCTGGATAAAGCCCCACTTCGGCCTGTGGTTGAAGACCTTCAACGTGAAACCGAAGGTGGTGGTCGGCCAGCAAGTGGAGTGCGGAGGCGCTATGGTGGGCAAAATGCCCAACGTCACCTGGCTCGAAGGCTCCTATGTGGAGACCGTGAAGGGGTGGCAATCGGGGTGGTTCTACATCACCGAGCCACGCGACATCAACTGGGTGGCGGCCCCCGAATTTCGATCTAGCATCCCCATGCGGCTCACCTCCTGGAAAGAGAAGGGCCTATCCTGGGGTTCATCGGTGGAGCTGACCGGACTCCAGAACTGTGTTAAAAACATGATAAGTAAGAAAATCAAGCTCGTCAACGTGGTCCAGGTCATGCTCTTCAGCCGGATCCGCCTGTGTCAAAGGCGGGCATTCAATATGTGGGAGTTCAACCCGGCCAAGCACCAGACGCTGTGAGAGCTTTTCGACACAACGCACCAAGACGTCTGGAAGGTGCTGTTCAAGGCCGCCGAGGTACCTCCTCCCCTTACCGAGGATCACGGACTCAGCGCAAAGCGCCCTGCCAATCCGGTAAGCTCTTTATATCTCATAAGATGTTCCCTTCCCCAGTATAATCATGTGAAGGATCTGAGCCTCCATGCCATTTTAACAGGACTGGGTAGCGACAGCGGAGCGGATCGATTGTCCGGCCCCACTGCCCGAAGATCCAGGAAGGGCTCTCTTAACGGAGATGCTGGTTCCGGCGCCTTATGAGGCGCCGGAGAAGAAGGCCAAGAAGAAGGCCGCAGGGACCAGGAAAGGTCTTCGGCGCAAGGTTGTATCGGACTCATCGTCTGATAACACCGAGGCGCCCTCCTCCCACGAAAACGAGGAGGACGTAGAGGAAAGTTCTCCCCCCTAGCCGGGGGAGACAAGAAAAGGAAGGCTGCCCCATCTGGGGAGGCCGAAGGGTCCAAGAAGGGAAGGACCCTCCTTCCGGACTGCTCCACAGCAGCCGCTTTCAGCGACGAGGAGTGGCTACCCAGGGACAAGCCCCTGGCGAAGTCGTAAGTATCCGGACACCATAATAGTTATGGTATGTTTTGTTTTATTGCTTCTTATCATGCCAAACATGACCATGCAGTCCATCCAAAGCCCATATTGACGTATCCTCTTCGGATGAGTCTTTGGGCCAGTCAGAGATGAACAGCGATTCACTCCCGACCGCCTCCTCCCCCCGCCCTACGGACGACGTCGAGGTGTTGTCTCAAAGGGCACTGAACCAAGGGGAGATAGTTCCGGAGGCGCCCCAAGGCGACATTCCAGGCGCTGGGCGCATGGGGGGCAAGACTCCCATGGGCTCTAATGCCGGGGGCAGCAAGTTTAGCCCCCAGCCGAATACTGCGCCAGAACCTCTAGTGGTTCTGGATTCTGTCAGGCGACCCCTCGCCAAGGGGGGGCAAGCCGTCTGTGTCGATGGCATTTGTCCATCCAGAGGCATCGGAAAATTTGCTGGAAGCGCTTCGCGGCGCTTCCATTAACGAAGAGCACGGCACTATCATGAGTGCGGTGGTCAAGAAGGTTCGGTCCGCCAAAAGCGGACTGACTGAAGCCTGTGCCAGCCTCCTAACAGGCTTTGAGGTAAGTAATCAAATTATGACAAAATGTCACAGCATAGACAGTAGCCCCTGATGCTCTGTTTGGTGTTCGCAAAGAAAGGCCGAACAGAGGATCAAATAATAATCACAGGAGTCTAATCAGAATATGTCTATGTGAATAAGTAGGCTTCGCTGCTGGCCGCTGCCGCTCACACGGCAGAGGTCTCCGCACTGAAGCGGGACCTTGAGTGGTCCGAGGAAGAGCTCGGCCTTACAAAGAGGCAGCTCGAAGAGAACAAAGGTAAGTGGTACCCCGTCTATTTATTGATAAACAAAAAAGAAGGTGGTTGTTAGATCACAGGATCGTCATGAATTTTGCTAGGGGCCACGACCGAAGTGGCGGCCCTGAAGAAGGCGCTGTCCGAGGCCGAAGGCAAAGCGGCCAAGGAGCGCGCCGAGCGCGAGAAGCAAGAGGCCCGAGTCGGCGAGGTTCAGCAAGAGCTCCAGGAGTTTGTCAAGAAATACGAGTCCTTGGAGTGTGACTCTAAGACGCAAGGGTCCGAGCTTGAGAAGGCCCTCGGGAACGCACAAAATGCCAAGGTCGAAGCCCAAAAGGCCCTCCAGGAAATTCAGGCGGTCAAGAAGATAGCGGCGGGTAAGGCATTCATTATGCAAAGCAAGCATGTGAAGGAAACTTTCCTTTTACTTACCCGAATTCGGAGCTCTCCAGGAGCGTTCGCAGATATACCTAGTAGTGTGTCGGATGCCGCGGAGTTCTACCGGGCTGAGGAAGGGAGCTCGACGGAGAAGTTGTTCTGGTCTTAGTATACTGGGACCGAACATCCGATGCCCTTGAGCAACCAGTTGAAGCAATTGGTCGAGCTTCACAAGGCGGCCGAACTGGCCATGAAGGGTCTCATAGTCCGGATGTGGCCTGGCGAGCCCCTGCCTGGCAGCTATTTCGGCCTGGTAAGGCAGCTTGTGAATTCATGCCCACGGTTTGAAGTCATAAAGCGGTCTATCTGCATTGAGGGTGCGCGCAGGGCTTTTGCCCGGGCGAAAGTGCACGGGGCGAAGATGGACGCCGAAAAGCTGGTGAAGGAAGGGCCGCCGGAGGGCAAGGAGCATCGCCACCCCGAAAAGTATTATGACAGTGTTCTAAAGGGTGCTCGCCTTGTGGCGGAGGAATGTGCTAAGGATATAATATTTGAATGAATGTATTCATGTGATCCTGTAATATGAAAACGAGTTCATGTGCGCTATATAACGCTTGTTGATTTAAAATATTACCTTCTGTGCGGCCGTTTATAAAATTTGAGAGTTGGCGAGTCGTCAGCTTCTGCCCCCATGTAACTAGTACTGAGGTGTTTGGGATAAACCTGATCACTCTTTAGCCCGGTTTTGGGTCCTTCGAAGGAGGTGTTCAGCACAACGAACCAGGCAATCAGACTATAAAGCTTTATCACTCTCACTTAGCCATAGAAGTTTATAATTTTAAATTTTGGCGAAGCCCCTAGTATTCGGAAGGCTGAACTTGGGGCGCTACGTACGCCTAAATCAGTCAAGGCCGACTCCTCGCCCTAAGCGGAAAAAATCTTTAAGGATTTGAGACCTCTCGAACAGCGAGCAGCTCTCGCCGCATCATGACAGTCAGTTTTCGGCTTTCTCTACTGAGGTGCTCGTCCGGAAGAACCGGGACACAATCGCAGTAGTTCTCCCAGTGCTACCTTAGCCGATATAGCGGAACGTAAGGTACCAAAACATGGGAGCCGGGCAAACCCAACTATTGACCCAAGACATGATTTGGAGTTGATGCATATAATGCTATAAGTTTGGGGTGCCACACTGTCGAAAGTGTTCGGACTTTTCATGCCGTGTTATGGGGTACACTGAAGCCCCTGGCGCACTGGACGTATCAGAATGTACGGGTGCAATTTGTCGTAAATGAGCAGACAAGGGAAAAAGATGAAGGAATGCAATAATGAGCTAATGCTGTACATTGTTATTTAAGTGATACGTCAAAACGTATGTATACAAGTAGTGCAATAAGTAAAAATAGGACTATTTGACATGTCCTATCCAAGGGCAAGCTGCGTGTGGGTATATAAAACAGGTATAGCGATCGTTATCAGAGACCACCTGGGGATTCCCTTATACGTCAAAGCTTCTTGCTTCCTTGGTGTTTCCTTCCCGTGACGGGTCCGATAATCAAGCGATCGGAGAGGGCCTTCTGAGAACAGGGGCCTGGAAGGAAGAAAATGTTAAAGATATACAGGTCCTGAAGCGGTTGAGCCGCATTGTGGGCCGTGCCGTAGCCGTGCATCCACCTATGCCCATGGTATCTTGAGTGCGTAATAATGTACGCGCGGTGCAAATTTCGCCGCTTGACTGGGACTAGGACGGAGGCCGAATTGCTAGGCGAGCTCTGAACGTGCCTGGCGATCCTCTTGCAGGGTACTCCGAACTTGCTTGAAGGTGTCCGGGGCCTTTTTCGCCGAATTGGCGGTTTGCCTCATAAGGCTGCTTTGTGCTTCTGCTGCGAGGGCCGCAGTATGCTCCTCCGTGCGGAGCGAGCGTTCTGTGTTTCCATTAACTGTTATAACCCCGCGAGGTCCTGGCATTCTGAGCTTGAGGTATGCATAGTGCGGTACCGCATTGAATCTGGCAAATGCGGTTCGCCCGAGCAGTGCGTGATAGCCACTGCGGAAGGGGACGATATCAAAGATTAACTCCTCGCTTTGGAAGTTGTCCGGAGATCCGAAGACCACTTCCAGTGTGATTGAGCCCGTGCAACAGGCCTCTACACCTGGTATGACACCTTTAAAGGTGGTTTTCGTGGGTTTGATCCTCGAGGGGTGTATACCCATTTTGCGCACTGTATCCTGATAGATTAGGTTCAGGCTGCTGCCACCATCCATAAGGACTCGAGTGAGGTGAAATCCGTCGATGATGGGGTCAAGGACCAATGCGGCAGAACCGCCATGACGGATACTGGTGGGGTGGTCCCTGCGATCGAAAGTGATCAGACAAGAAGACCATAGGTTGAACTTTGGGGCGACTGGCTCCATCGCATAGACGTCCCTTAGTGCGCCGTTTTCACTTGGGGAGGAAATGGGTTGCGTATATCATGTTCACCGTTTTCACTTGGGGAGGAAATTTCTTCTGTCCTCCTGTGTTCGGCGGCCAGGGCTCCTCGTCGTCTTCACTATGCAGCCCCTTTTCCTTGTTTTCGGCATTCAACTTGCCGGCCTGTTTGAACACCCAGCATTCTCTGTTGGTGTGGTTGGCTGGTTTATCGGGGGTGCCGTGAATTTGACACGAGCGATCGAGTATGCGGTCCAAACTGGACGGGCCCTGATTGCTTCCTTTGAACGGCTTTTTCCGCTGACCAGATTTAGAGCCACTGAATCCGGCATTAACTGCCGTCTCTTCGGCGTTGTCACCGTTGTTGCGGCGCTTGTGTCTGTTGCGACGTGGCCTGCCGTTGCTATCTTTGGCATCTGAATTGCCAGGGTTTCTTGATGTGTTGTTGATGCGAGCCAGCCAGCTGTCCTCGCCCGCACAAAAGCGGGTCATGAGTGTCGTGAGGGCTGCCATGGACTTCGGCTTCTCTTGGCCGAGGTGTCGGGCGAGCCACTCATGGCGGATGTTATGCTTAAATGCCGCTAAGGCCTCGGCATCCGGACAATCGACAATTTGGTTCTTTTTAGTTAGGAACCGAGTCCAGAATTTCCTGGCTGATTCCCCCGGCTGTTGGGTTATGTGACTCAAGTCATCGGCATCCGGTGGTCGCACATAAGTGCCCTGGAAGTTGTCAAGGAATGCGTCTTCCAAATTCTCCCAACTGCCAATGGAGTTTTCCGGCGGGCTATTCAGCCAATGCCGAGCCGGCCCTTTGAGTTTTAGTGGGAGGTACTTTATGGCATGTAGATCGTCACCGTGGGCCATGTGGATGTGGAGGAGGAAATCTTCAATCCATACCGCGGGGTCTGTTATACCATCACATGATTCAATGTTCACGGGTTTAAAACCTTCTGGAATTCATGATCCATTACTTCGTCAGTGAAGCATAGGGGGTGTGCGGCGCCTCTGTGCCGGGCTATGTCACGATGCAGTTCATACGAGTCTTGTCTGCTGTATTCGGCCCGGCCATATTTGCTTTTAGTATATCCGGCGTGACGGTCGTCGTCACGCGTTGGGGCGCACCCCCGTGATCTGTAGATCGATCTTGCATGTCCTGCTTTGTTTTCCAATACGTCTTGCAGGTCCTGCATGTTACCCCGGGCCTTGGTATTTTTGTTTAACTGGCGACGGGGTGCGGGCTGGACTTCGGCCTGATATGCCGCTTTATCTCGGCCATGAGGTGGCCGGTCGGCCGCATCGTGCGCTGGAAGCGTAGGCTTTAATGCTTCCTCCTCGAGTTGGGGTAGCAACCTGCGCTTTGGGTAACTTTTGGTTGGGCGCTCGAGTTCGTATTCCTCGGCCGCCAGGACCTCAGTCCATCTATCTGCTAGCAGATCTTGGTCAGCTTGAAGCTGTTGTTGCTTTTTCTTCAGGCTTTCTGCTGTGGCTATAAGCCGGCGCTTGAAGCGCTCCTGCTCGACGGGATCCTCAGGTACGATAAATTCTTCGTCGCCGAGGCTCACCTCGTCTTCGGAGAGAGGCATGTAATTGTCATCCTCTGATTCTCCGTCAGCTGCCTGTTCCTTAGGGCTAGCTTGCCCATCCTCCCGCTCGAAGCCTGGCTGGAGGGCATTGTCTTCGTCTCCGGCACTATCTGCAGCGTTATTGTCTCTTGTGCCGGTATCGCTGCTTTTGCTATGGCGGGGCTTAGAGCAGCGCCGATGACGCCGGTGCTTAGATTGCTTCTCGAGGGGATTATCCTCCGTTGCCTTATTGCCATCGCTTTCTTTGGGGGTGTCCACCATGTATATATCATATGATGAGGTGGCAGTCCAGCGCCCTGTGGGCGGTGGTTCCTGTTCCTCTCCTGCATCGTCGTCCATACCGTCGATGTCTTCGGAGCCAAAATCGAGCATGTCGGTTGACAGTGGCTATTAAGTGGGTGGTGGGTGGGGAACGAATTTCTTCGTCGTCCGCTTCCCACTCGAGCCAGACATAGTTCGGCCAAGGGCCTCCTGACAAGGAGAGAGACCTTAATGAATTCAGCACGTCGCCCAGGGGCGAGTGCTGAAAGATATCCACGGAGGAAAACTCCATGATCGGCGCCCAGTCAGGTTCGATAGGCACGGACGCAGGCGGTTCGGAGCCCGTGGTCGGGGACGAATCCAAGGGTCTGGCAACACAGGTCTCATAGGAGGTGAAGTCAGTATTCGGCTCTATAGCTGCTGAGTGTGCGGCCTCCGTGGCGGGGTCCATCCACCCGTCCTCGAACGGCACAATCTGCTCCGGATTGAGGGCCGGAGTAGCCACAGGTGTGATCTCCCGAACACCGTCCGACGGCAGAGCTAAGTCATGCTCATCGTGACTGTGCGGCGCACCTGACATGGGCTTGAATCCATCAAAGATCAAGTCTCCGCGGATGTCGGCGGTATAGTTTAAGTTTCCAAACCTGACCTGACGGCCAGGGGCGTAGCTCTCGATCTGCTTTAGATGGCCAAGCGAGTTGGCCCGCAGTGCGAAGCCGCCGAATACGAAGATCTGTCCGGGGAGAAAAACCTCACCCTGGATTGCATCGTTGCCGATGATCGAAGGAGCCATCAATCCTTTATCGCGACGGCACAGTGGGACTCTCAATGAAAGCACCAATGTCGGTGTCAAAACCGGCGGATCTCGGGTAGGGGATCCCGAACTGTGTGTCTAAGGCGGATGGTAACAGGAGGCGGGGGACACAATGTTTACCCAGGTTCGGGCCCTCTCGATGGAGGTAATACCCTACTTCCTGCTTGATTGATCTTGATGATATGAGTATTACAAGAGTTGATCTACCACGAGATCGTAGAGGCTAAACCCTAGAAGCTAGCGTATGATTATGATTGTTGTTGTCCTACGGACTAAACCCTCCGGTTTATATAGACACCGGAGGGGGCTAGGGTTACACAGAGTCGGTTACAAGGGAGGAGATCTAAATATCCGAATTGCCAAGCTTGCCTTCCACGCAAAGGAGAGTCCCACCCGGACACAGGACGAAGTCTTCAATCTTGTATCTTCATAGTCCAACAGTCCGGCCAAAGTACATAGTCCGGCTGTCCGAGGACCCCCTTATCCAGGACTCCCTCACCCGCCAACCGTACAAGGGATCGCGGTGATTCCATAGGTGTCATTCCCACCGACATCTTTGGCGCGCTAGGTAGGGGGCGCAGTTGTGAAAATCCGGTCTAGCAGTTAGCTTAGCAGTTCTTCATCGCCATGGCTCCCAAGAGGAAGACGATCACAGCGATCGGTTCATCAGGGGCCGAACGGCCCGTACCAGTGCAGGCGAATGGTAGGGCGGTCGCGGACGGAAGCCGAGGCGCGGCCCGCGAGCACCCGCATCGCTCTGGCAGTCAAAGCCTGGCGAGCGGCGTCGATCGCGCGCGAGACAACGGGCCGCACGCCGCCAAATCCAAAGACGGAGACGGCCCCCCGCTGGTGGAGCGGGGCCCTCTAGGGGCGGAGTCATGCCACCCACGGGCGGTGCGGTGACTTCCAAGATGCCTACGTCGGCGCCGACGGCGCGCTCTTCCCAGGTTGTGCGGGACGAGCAGCGTCACCATGCTGGTGACCCTGGGCGCCGCCGTGGGAAGAGTCATGTGCATCATTCACGAGACGTGGAAGGCCAGCATGCACGCCGAGACGCTGGCGAAAATGGTGCACAGCCGCCAGGCCGTGATAGAGCTCCTTCTAACGTGGTTAGAAGTCGGAGCGAGTCACGGTCGACGCAACTTTCACTGCCACCCATGCCAGCAGAAGTTTTGGCACGCGCGCAGTTGCTCCTCGACTTTGCTCCTGCTGTGGAAAAGCTCGACGAGTGGAGAGCCACCATCCGGAGCCTCGTCCGCATTGCCAACAAAGATGAGCCTTGACCAGTGGGGCCCTCAGGCCAGCGCTCCGTCGAGCCACCGCATGGTAGCGGTGGAAGGACCGGAGACGCTGCGGCCACGGTGCACTCTCCTCCTCCATGCCAGCCACCGCGGGTGTCGATCCATCATGATGACGCTTGTGATAACATTTCCGTAGCGTCGTCCGACCCACGAACCCACCGCGTTCAGCGCCAAGTTCTTTGGGAGCGAGCCCATGAAGACTCTCGGACCACCATCGAGCGCCGACGCGATGCACGCCACCAGTCAGATAGGCGGGCGGGGCCCACTATGGACCACCCAGCACCAGGAGGCTCTGGCGGCCTACCCTACGAGGTGGGTTGCCCATGTAACACCCCGCATGTAACTTGCCATATTTGTAACTCCGACTCTTGCCATTTTCGGCTATGTGTTATGATATTTCCCTCCGTGGTCGGGTTTTGTCTTTCGTTTTGCATTTTGTCATGTCATGCATTTTCATATCATGTCATCATGTGCATTGCATTTGCATACGTGTTCGTCTCATGCATCCGAGCATTTCCCCGTTGTCCGTTTTGCAATCCGGCGCTCCTATCTCCTCCGGTGCACCCCTCTTGTTTTCTTTCATGAGCGGGTGTCAAACATTCTCGGAATGGACCGAGGCTTGTCAAGTGTCCTTAGTATACCACCCGGAGACCACCGGTCAAGTTTCGTTCCATTTGGAGGTCGTTTGGTACTCCAACGGTTAACCGGGCATCCGCAAAGTCCATTTGTGTGTCCAGCAAAACCCCCCCTAAAAACCAGCCCAAAACCCACCAAACTCTCTTCCATGCTCTGGGTCGTTCGATCACGATCGTGTGGGCGAAAACCGCACCTCTTTTGGAGCCTCCTAGCTCCCTCTACCTATTTATATGTGAGACCCCCGAAAAACGAATCACAGTCCAAACCCTACCTTTTTCCACCTCGCGTCCGGACGAAATTCCCCGCCGCCGGACGTGTCCGCGCCGCCGTCCCGGACGAATCCCGCGCCACCACCTGTCCCTCTCTCTCCTCCTCGCGCCGCCGGCCCGCCGGGCCCAGGCGGGGCCCGCCCGAG
>NC_057802.1:287721456-287789622 GCF_018294505.1 Triticum aestivum | reverse complement strand
ATTTCTACAGCATATGCTCATGTTCCTCAGTGCATAACTCCTTGCATGTAGCTCCGTTTCGCGCGTGTAATATGTCAAATTGTTCGCCTCGTGATGCTCTACATTTTGTTCAATTGCACCATGTTCATTAGAGGTCGTCTTGATGCCCAAATCTCTGTTGAAAGAGGGTTAGTTGCCTTTATCTGCTGGTTCTTAGCAGAACTTGGAGATTTGTCATTTTTGTATCTTTAAATCTGTGCATCTTATGGGCATGAGCTCTACATGTGTTTTCTTGTATGCCATGCCATCTTTCCAAGGGTGTATGCCATTTATTTTTGTGATCTCTGTGGTGACTAGCACAAGCATGCAAAGTAGCTCCGTAATGTTTCTGATTTCAGGGACTTGGTGATTATTTCTCCAAGTCCTTGTCTGCTGTTATTTTGTTGCCATGTAAGCTTGATGCTACAGAGAGATCCATGCATATTTTGGAGATGTTCACTAAGGATGTTTTGTAGATATAGTTGTAATTGATCCATTCTTGCCCTTTTTTGCAATTATGGAGTACATATCCTGACTCAATCTTGCTCTACTTTTGCTATAAAATATTTCTGGCAGATTCTTCACATGATATGCAATTTTGCCAAGCTTATTGTAGTTGATCTGTTCATGCTATGCTTTTGTTCTTGCCATTTATAGCTTCATAAACATGCCATCTTGCTGTAGGTATGCTTATTTTGTCATGCATTGCTCTGTAGTGAGTGCATCAAGCTCACCAACATGCCTTCATATTATTATTTCTGCCATGCTCTGTTTTCTGCGAAGTCTGAAACCTGATAACGAAACTTACTATGTTCACATGCTTGCCATCATATCTTCTGGTCCTTTTTGGCTTATGGTCACTAAGGGACTTTTATCATATGCATTTAGTAGAATACCTTCATGCCTTGTTTTGCCATGTTAAGTTCCTGTAGCATGTTGATTTCGTGCTCTGAACATTGCTACCTGATGCTGTTTTCTGCCATGCCCAGTTTTTCACCAAGTCTGTGATCCTGTTAACTTTTGCACTTTTGCCATGCTTGTTTGAGCTTGATATGTTGTGATCTAGCCGTAGCTCAGTGTTTATCTTTTGTAGATTACTGTCATATGCTTTGTTGCTATGTTGGAGTAATGTAGCATTGTTACTTGTTGCATTTTAAGTGCTATCATGCTGTTTATCGCAGATTCATGTCATTCTTGTTTTGCTTGCCATTTGCAAACCGTGCATCCGTTTCCGGTGAACTTTATATCGATTTCGACCGAAATCGTCTCACCTTTCCAGTGGCATGCTTGGTTTGCCAAGTTACTGCCTTGTTCATCATTTTCCTTCCGGAGCACGCATATGCATCGCATATCATATCTCGCATATCATACATGTTTTGCATCATGTTGTTTGTGCATTTCTCGTGATTGATTGTGGTTCCATTGCTTGTGTTCTTGTCTTGGGTAGAGCCGGGAGACGAGTTCGTGAACGAGGAACCTGTCGAGTACGCTTACGAGGATCAAGCTTTCGACAACTCTGAGAACCTTGCAGGCAAGATGACCACCCCTCGAAATCACTTCTATCTTTGCTTTGCTAGTTTTTCGCTCTATTGCCATGCTGCGCTACCTATCACTTGCTATATCATGTCTCCCATTTTGCCATGTCAGCCTCTAACCATCCTTTCCTAGCAAACCGTTGTTTGGCTAAGTTACCGCTTTTGCTCAGCCCCTCTTATAGCGTTGCTAGTTGCAGGTGAAGTTGAAGTTTGTTCCATGTTGGAACATGGATATGTTGGAACATGGATATGTTGGGATATCACAATATCTCTTATTTAATTAATGCATCTATATATACTTGGTAAAGGGTGGAAGGCTCGGCCTTATGCCTGGTGTTTTGTTCCACTCTTGCCGCCCTAGTTTCTGTTATACCGGGATTATGTTCCTTGAGTTTCCGTTCCTTACGCGGTCGGGTGATTTATGGGACCCCCTTGACAGTTCGCCTTGAATAAAACTCCTCCAGCAAGGCCCAACGTTGGTTTTACCATTTGCCGCCTAAGCCTTTTCCCCCGGGTTTTCGCGAGCCCGAGGGTCATCTTTATTTAAACCCCCGGGCCAGTGTTCCTCTGAGTACTGGTCCAAACTAGAGCCACTTGCAGCGCCACCTTGGGGAAACTTGAGGATTGGTTTTAGATGTATGTAGTGTTCATCCGGTGTGCCCTGAGAACGAGATATGTGCAGCTCCTATCGGGATTTGTCGGCACATTCGGGCGGCTTTGCTGGTCTTGTTTTACCATTGTCGAAATGTCTTGTAAACCGGAATTCTGAGACTGATCGGGTCTTTCCGGGAGAAGGTTTATCCTTCGTTGACCGTGAGAGCTTATGATGGGCTATGTTGGGACACCCCTGCAGGGTATTATCTTTCGAAAGCCGTGCCCGCGGTTATGAGGCAGATGGGAAGTTGTGAATGTCCGGTTGTAGAGAACTTGTCACTTGACCCAATTAAAATACATCAACTGCGTGTGTAGCCGTGATGGTCTCTTCTCGGCGGAGTCCGGGAAGTGAACACGGTCTGAGTTATGTTTGACGTAAGTAGGAGTTCAGGATCACTTCTTGGTCATTACTAGAAGACGACCGCTCCGTTGCTTCTCTTCTCGCTCTCTTTTGCGTATGTTAGCCACCATATATGCTTATTGCCGCTGCAGCTCCACCTCTTTACACCTTCCTTTCCTATAAGCTTAAATAGTCTTGATCTCGCGGGTGTGAGATTGCTGAGTCCTCGTGACTCACAGATTCTACCAAAACAATTGCAGGTGCCGACGATGCCAGTGCAGATGATGGGGTCGATCTCAAGTGGGAGTTCGACGAGGAACGTGGTCGTTACTATGTGTCTTTTCCTGATGATCAGTAGTGGAGCCCAGTTGGGATAGTCGGGGATCTAGCATTTGGGGTTATTATATTTTCATCTGGATTTTGACCGTAGTCGGTCTATATGTTTGTATTTTGGATGATGTATGAATTATATTTATGTATTGTGTGAAGTGGCGATTGTAAGCCAACTCTTTATCCCATTCTTGTTCATTACATGGGATTGTGTGAAGATGACCCTTCTTGTGACAAAACCACTATGCGGTTATGCCTCTAAGTCGTGCCTCGACACGTGGGAGATATAGCCGCATCGTGGGCGTTACAGCCCAGCCTTTACCCGTGAGCTGCGGCAGTTCCAGTGGCCCTCGCACCGCACGTTCAAGCCCGACGTCGGCGAGAAGTACAATGGCAAGACCCATCCGTCGGAGTTCCTCAGCATCTGCACCATCATCATGCAAGTTGCTGGAGCTCGCGATGATAAGGTGCTTGCCAATTACTTCCCGTTGGCACTTAAACCCAATGTCATGTCATGGTTGATGCACTTGCCAGTGGATTCTATTTCTTCTTGGTCGGATTTGTGCCATGAGTTTGTTGGCGCCTTTACGGGGGGCCACCAAGCTCATGGTTAGGCAGGCGATTTGCATATCATCCCCCAGAAAGAAGGTGAAAACCTGCGCAAGTATATAGAGAGGTTCAGCCGGGTGCAGTACAACATCCCAGATGTTCATCCCGCCGCCGTGACCAGTGCATTCCATCAGAATGTGCGCAGCCGCAAGATGCGTGAAGAGCTGCTGGTGAACAAGATCAAAGATGTGGCCGAACTTTATGTTCTGGCCGATAGGTGCGCTCGGGCTGAAGAGGGGAGGAAGTACCCCGGCGAGGACGTCACTGCGGAAACCGACTCCACGGCAAGGGCCTTGCCGGGGGTTTTGTGGATCTCCTCGGCAAGGATCCCGCCGAGGGTCGCCGTCTTCTGGTTCTCACCTGATCTCATATATCTATGGTCTTTACAAAGATCTGCATGCCACCACGGAGGTGCCTCCTGAGCCCTGGTCCCAACGTAGTTGTTGACGGCGTTCGGAACTTTTGGGCTCAAAGGTGGCTCGCTCTGCGGGTGTTGGGCAAGTTGCCCCGGCAAAGCTCTTGCCGGGGCCGCGGAGGCCGCCCCGACAAGGGTCTTGCCGGGGGAGTCCACCTTGCCCCCTTTGCTCTTTGTGTTTCTGGTCATGGCGTTGCCTTGGTTTCGGCTTCTCTCCGGCTCCCCTCCTCTGCCCTGCTTAGTGTGGCCGTGGCGCGTGGCTCCGACTGCCCGTGCACAAGTAAAGGGGTACAAAGGAGTGCCCCTACTTGTGTACACCGACAGGAGCCCCCGGACCTGGGCCACACATAAGCGCGACACGTTGTTGGGCTAGGCCCAAAACGGTGCGCGGGCAGGCGGGGCGGATTTTTACCGCAGTAACTCTTCGTCGCTGCGCTTCCCCACGACCCGCGCGTGACGTGGAGGGTCGTGCGTGACGTGGGGGTCATGCGTGGGGCGGTTTCCGCATGCATGCGTCACATCGTGGTAAAGAGGCGGCTCGCGCCTTCCCCATAAAAAAAGGGAGGCGTGGAGGCGCGGCTCATTTACTGGGTGGACTCGGGTCGCAGTCTTCAAGGCGCCCACGCCCCATGGTCACGGGGCGGGGAATGGTCGCCTCACCCATCCTTTCGATCCTGCTCGCTCGCCACGTGCCCTCCATGCAAGTGGAAAGTGGTGGAGGCGGGAAACCGGGCCGTCGCTGATTGGGGCAGCGGGTCGGTCCTGATTCCCTGCGCCTCCGATGGCTGGATTGGCTGAGTGGGGCAGCCGAGCCTCGACCCCACCCCTTTATAAGGAGGGGGAGGGGGAGTCATCCCACATTCCTTCAGTATCCATCCTCCTTCACCTTTGCTCCCTTCCTCCATCTGCCATGGCGAGAGGAGGTGCTGGGCCTTCGACGGTGGCGGCAAGGGTCGCTGCTCGTCAGCGCGTCCCTCCTTCCCACGAGCCTGCGGCGGCGGAGCCGGCCACGAGAGGAAGGGGGAGGGGACGTGGCCGAGATCGCCGCGGCGGTCGGGGGAGAGGGGGACGAGGTGGCGCGGCAGCCATGCCTCTGCCAGCGGTGCCTCCCGCGGTGGAGGGTCACGTCGGGGACCAACCCCGCGAGTTCTTCATCAGGTTGCGCCGGCCACTGCGTTGTCGTCTCCGTCTCCCCACCCCCTTAGCTCAGGAGATGGAGCTCGATCCGCTCCAGACCCTCAGACTGCACATGAGGGGCTGCGGGACCGGCGGCACGCGGGTCGACGTTGACTTCCCCGCTCCTCACGTTATGTATCTCCGTCGTGGATGGAAGACATTCGCTCGCATCCATAGCCTGGCGGTTGGGCTCGTCCTCTACTTCAAGTTAATGGAGGGCGGCCTGCTCTCCGTCAAGGTCTTCGGAGACCTTGGAACTCGCCTGAAGTGCTACGTGGAGATATCCTCTGACGATGAAGATTCCTCCTCAAGCAGGAGTGATGAGGAGGATAGCGAGAACGATGACGAGGGACTCGAGCGGCAGGATGCCGACTCCGACTGACCTCGCCGCCCCTTCCTCGGCCATACGCCCTACCGAGGGCCTTCCTCGCCAAGATCTCCAACGGGGCGCTCCCCGTCGTCTTCTTGGGCGGCTGGCGTAGGAGGGCCGGAGAAGGCGAAGAAGGCGGGTGGCGGCCATCAAGTCGGAGTACGCGGGCACCGACGCCTTCGTCGCGTATTGCCGGCCCGCTGCCTCGTCTTCCAGCTCCTTTCCCGGCACCAAGATGTTCTCTTGGTGCCTTCTGCTCCTCCTACCTTGCCTAGGCGCTCTTTTTGCCCTCTCGCTTCCTTGTTATACCTTCTAAGGAGAGGGACAAGAAAGGGATTATGGGCACCTTATCTCTTTTTAGTTTGTAAGCCTGCGGGCACTTGTTAATTTTAAGACTTGTAATCCCCTTGCTCATGTTTTTAATTCCGTATGAACTGTACCTGTATGGGATGTATTTAATGAAAAAGGGTGCTTGCCGGGTTCTTTGTGCATGAGCGAGGCCCACGCCAAGGACGAATCCTTGTTATTTTTAAGATAAACATTGTTGCCCGGCAACAGGCCTTGCCGTCTCCCCACTTCTGTCGACCATTCTCGCGCTCTCGGCTGAGGCAGGAGCGAAGTAGAGTTAGGCCCCTCGCTCATCTCCCCGCCACCGCGACTACTACCAAATTCCGATCCAGGAGGTAGCTCTTGGGTACAGGAAAAGGGGAGCACGGTGGTCTTAAGAACATGAACGAGGTATCACATGTCCCAGTTCTATACGGAAACGCATAACAGGGGGATGAAAAACTTATCTGAATCCGCAGCCCCGACAACCTTGGCTTGCCGTGATTGGATCCTTGTATCTTCAGCCCCCGGCAGTCTTGGCCTGCCGAGGCCGGAGCGCCGGTTCGTTCTCTTTATCCCAAGCGGCCCAGCAGAAGTGTCCGCGTGCCCTGCGAATCAAAGAGAGCAGAAAGACGCACACTGGACCTCTAGGCTAGGGGTTAGTTGCCGCTAAGCACTATCAACCCTAACCGAGGGAAAGACTGAACCTAGCATGCATGCTATAACTTAGGGCGCCAGCGCTTCATTTAGTTATGCTCAAGGTCTACGTCTGGCTTTGTACAGAGGGTTACATGCCTTGCCGACAAAGCTTGTATAAAAGGTGGCTTGCCGGGAAGCCCGGCAAGCCGCGCCTTATGGGTAAAACTTGCGAAGATGCTCGATGTTCCAGGAGTTGCTCACTAGGACAGCATCTTCGGTCTCCAGGCGGACTGCGCCGGGCCTGGTGACTCGTATTACCTGATAAGGGCCTTCCCACTTTGGCGTCAACTTGTTGGAATTCTTGGCCGACTGAACGCGCCGAAGAACAAGGTCGCCTTCCTCAAAGCTTCGGGCATGAACCTTGCGGCTATGGTAGCGGTGCAAGGCTTGCTGGTAGCGTGCTTCTCTCACAGCTGCCCGAAGACGATCTTCCTCAAGGAGCGTTGCATCATCTTGCCGCAACTGCTCTTGCTCAAACTCATCATAAGCGAGCACTCGAGGTGACCCGTATATGAGTTCCGCGGGGAGAACTGCTTCTGCCCCATATACTAGGGCAAAGGGTGTCTGGCCGGTGGCTCGATTTGGCATCGTCCTGATCGACCAAAGAACCGCCGGCAAGTCATCAATCCAGCGCCTTCCGCTTTTGTGCAGCCTGTCAAAAGTCTTCGTTCTCAGGCCTCGCAACACTTCAGCATTTGCCCTCTCCGCCTGGCCGTTGCTCCGGGGGTGTGCCATGGAAGCAAAACAGACCTTGCTGCCGAGGTCTTGGATGTATTGCATGAAGGTGTGGCTTGTGAACTGCGTGCCATTGTCAGTGATGACTCTGTTTGGTACACCAAAACGGCAGACTAGCCCTTTGAAGAACTTGACGGCTGACTGTGCTGTAACCTTCCTCACTGCCTCCACCTCCGGCCACTTTGTGAACTTGTCGATTGCAACGTACAAGTACTCAAAGCCCCCAACAGCACGAGGGAAAGGGCCCAGTATGTCGAGCCCCCAGACCAAAGACGGCCAGGAGAGAGGGATTGTTTGAAGGGCTTGAGCTGGTTGATGAAGCTTCTTCGAATGGAACTGGCACACTTCACACCTGGTTACTAGTGCCGTCGCATCCTGGAGGGCAGTGAGCCAGAAGAAGCCTTGCCGGAATGCCTTGCCGGCAAGGGCCCTCGACCCTATGTGGGAGCCACATATGCCTCCATGTATCTCTGCCTACAGCTCCAGTTCTTCTTCCCGGGGGATGCACTTCAATTTCAAACCGTTCGGTCTTTTTCTGTACAGGACGTCATCGATGAACTGGTACAAGGCAGACCGACGGGCTACTTTTTCCGCTTCTTCCTGCTCCTCAGGAAGTTCCCCTGTCTGGAGGAAATGGACGGTATGCTGTGCCCATGCCGGAGCCTGGGGCTCGACGATAAGGACCAAAGGCATCTCTTCCGCCATGGGTGCAGCCGTGTCTACGGCCAGGGCTTGGCGCCCGGCCGGAGCCAGCCGCCCCTCGGCAGGCTCAGAATCCGCGGCAACACCCTTGCCGGTGGCCCCTGGGGGCTCGGCGGGAAAGTACTTGCCGGGGCCTGACTTCCTTTGCTTGTTCTGCTCTGCTGATGGTTCGACGGATGGTTGAGTTAACCGATGCAAAAAGGTACCTGGTTTCACAGGTAGCTTGAATGCAGCGCGCTTTGACAGGTATTCAGCTATGTCGTTCTCCGCTCGGGGAACGTGCTCCGCTTGTATACTGTCGAAGCGCTCCTCCAGCTTCCTCACCTCATCTATGTAGGCCTCCATCAACGGACTCTGATAATCTTTGTTGACTTGTCTGACGACAAGCTGCGAATCACCCCTGACGATGAGCTTCTTCACCCCGAGGTCAGCCGCGATCCTGAGACCGGCAAGCAGCCCCTCGTACTCAGCAGTGTTGTTTGTGGACATCTCCCTAGGAAAGTGCATCTGGATCACATACTTGAGGTGCTCTCCGGTGGGTGCGACAAGTAGTACACCGGCACCGGCGCCTTGCAGCGAGAAAGCCCCATCAAAGTACATGACCCAGTCGCGGCTTGCTTCCTTGCCGGGGAGAGCGGTCTCCTAGATTTCTTCGTCGGGCGTTGAGCTCCATTCTGCAATGAACTCTGCCAAGACTCTGCTCTGGATTGTCGAGGTACTTTCAAACTCCAACCCAAAGCTTGACAACTCTAAGGCCCATTCCACAATCCTTCCAGTCACATCTGGGTTGTGCAGTATCCGTTGCAACGGGAGGCGGGTGACGACAGTGATCTCGTGGGCTTGGAAGTAATGACGCAGCTTCCTCGAGGCCATAAGGAGGCCGAAGAGCAATTTCTGCACACCGGAGTACCTTGACCTAGCCCCCTGCAAGAGGGAGCTGACAAAGTACACCGGCTGCCGCATCATCTTCTTCTTCTGCACCACTTCATATGGCTGCACGGGCCCTGCCCCGATGGCGTCAGACTCTGCCGGGGGCCTTGCCTCGTCGGCACCAGGCCCTGCCTGGGGAATTTATGACGTGCCATCTGCCAGTCATGCCGTTGCCACTGCCTCTTTGTCGACTTCCCTCTGCGCCACCAGCACGGCGCTAACCACTTGATTCGTCGCCGCCACGTACAGCAGCAATGGCTCTTGCGGTTTAGGCGCCACCAGTACTGGTGTAGAAGAGAGGTACTTCTTCATATCCTCCAGTGCTGCTTCGGCCTCTTGGGTCCACTCCATGGGGCCCGCCTTTCTCAAAATCTTGAAAAAGGGAAGGGCGCGCTCGACAGACTTGGAGATGAATCGGCTCATGGCGGCAAAGCAGCCAGTGAGCCGACGCACATCCTTGATCCGCTTGGGCGCCTCAATCTGCTCAATAGCCTTGATATTGTCTGGGTTTGCCTCGATCCCGCGCTGCGACACAAAGAACCCGAGAAGTTTGCCGGACGGAACACCGAAGACACACTTCTCAGGGTTCAGCTTGAGGTTGATCTTGCGCAGGTTGGCAAACGTCTCTTCCAGGTCTTGCACAAGAGTTGCCTTGTCCTTGGTTTTGACCACTATGTCATCCATGTATGCTTCCATATTTCTATGTAGCTGGGGTTCAAAACCAATTTGGACTGCTCTTGCAAATGTTGAGCCAGCACTCTTCAACCCGAAAGGCATCCGTAAAAAGCAATACGTGCCACATGGGGTGATGAATGCTGTCTTCTCTTCGTCTTCTCTCGTCATGAAGATCTGGTGGTAGCCCGAGTAGGCGTCGAGGAATGACAACAGATCACACCCGGCCATGGAATCAACAATCTGGTCGATGCGCGGCAACAGGAAGGGGTCCTTAGGACAAGCCTTATTGATATCTGTGTAGTCAATACACAGTCTCCATTTCCCGTTCGCCTTGCGCACCACCACCTGATTGGCCAACCACGTTGGATGGAGTATTCCCCTCACCAAGCCTGCTGCTTCCAACTTCCTGATCTCTTCCGTGATAAACTCTTGCCTTTCCAGAGCCTGCTTCCTGACCTTCTGCTTGACGGGCCGCACATGAGGACAGACAGCTAGGTGGTGCTCAATCACCTCCCTGGGAACACCGGGGATGTCGGATGCTTGCCATGCAAACACGTCGACATTCGCCCGCAGGAAGGTGACGAGCGCGCCTTCCTATTTGCTATCGAGGGTGGAGCTTATGGTGAAAGCCCCTCCAGTGCCATCCTCCCTAACGGACACCTTCTTGGTCTGCGGTGTCGCAGCTCTGGATTTCTTGCTCTTGCCGGTGGAGCTCTCTGGCACGTCCTCGACGATAGCACAACACTCCGAGGAGGTACGCTTGCCGGAGTGGGTGCGAGAGGTCTTGCCGGGCTTCTTCTTCCCTCCCGGGGCTTCAGCGGCAGGAGCAAGTGCCTTGGCGGCAACTGCTGCAACTGCTTCCCGATAGAGTAGGTCGGCGCAGATCAGCGCATCCTTCTTATCGGAGGGGACGGTGATGATGGTCAACGTCCCAAGCATCTTCAGCGTGTTGTAGGCGTAGTGCGACGCTGCCATGAACTTGGCCAGTGCCGGGCGGCCGAGGATCCCGTTGTAAGGCAAGGGGATCTCGGCCACATCGAAGACGATCCTCTCCGTCGTGTAGTTCAACTCACCTCCAAACGTCACGGGTAATGTGAGCTTCCCTTTCGGCTAGCTCCTTCCCGGATTGACCGCTTGAAACGTACCCGTTTCCTCGAGGTCTCCATCCGGAATTTGCAGCCTTTTGATCACGACGGGCGAGATCAAGTTCAGGCCGGCCCCGCCGTCAACCAACATCTTGTTCACCGTGAGGTTGCGTATTGTTGGCGAGACCAACAACGGCAAACACCCGACCACAGTTGTGCGGTCAGGGTGGTCCTCGGCGTCGAAGATGAGGGGCGTGCTGGACCACTTCAGTGGCTTCTGAGCGTCGAACGACGGCTCTGCTGCTGTAATCTCACGCGCCCACTGCTTGAGCTGGCGGTGAGAAGTATGTAGCGAGGCGCCACCATCGACGCACATGGCCTCCGTAGCCTTCTGGAACTCTTGCTCGCCGGACTCGTCGTCCTCGTCATGATCATTGTCTTCTTGTTTCTTGTCACGGCCCCGGGCGGGCCTCTCTTGCTGGTTCTCCTTGCCACGGTGGCCTCCTTGGCCGCCACGCTTCTTGCCGGATCCTTCGGCACCGTCTTGACCCTTCTCCTTGTCCCGCCTCTCATACTCGGCCCTTTGCTTTTCGGCCAGCAGCTCGACCTGTCGGTAGTTCTGGAGGTCGTGGCCCTTGGTGCGATGGATCTTGCAATACTGCTTGTCAGAGCCCCCCGGCTTGTCGGCAGCCGCCAAGGCCTGGCAAGCGGCGCACCCAGCAATTTCCTTGCCAGGGTCGTCTGCCTTGGCCTTCTTGGCGGCGCCGGTGCTGTCGGATCCCTCAACGGCAAGCACGGTCTTGCCCTTGCGTTTCTTGTTGCGACACCGGCCCTTCTTCGTCGGGGCGGCGGTGTCTTCATCAGTAGAGTCGGTTTCCACGCCGGCGTCCTTGCTGGGGTACTTCCTTCCCTCTTCAGCCCGGGCGCACCTATCGGCCAGAACATAAAGTTCGACCACATCCTTAACCTTGTTCATCGCCAGCTCTTCGCGCATCTTGTGGTTGCACACGTTCTGATGGAACACGCTAATCACGGCGGCGGGATGAACATCGGGGATGTTGTACTACACCTGGCTGAATCTCTGGATGTACTTGCGCAAGGTTTCCCCTTCCTTCTGGGGAATGATATGCAAATCACTGGCCTGGCCATGAGCTTGGTGGCCTCCGGTAAAGGCACCAACGAACTCATGGCACAGATCTGACCAAGAAGAAATGGAATCCGCCGACAAGTGCATCAACCAAGACAAGACATTGGGCTTCAGTGCCAGCGGGAAGTAATTGGCAAGCACCTTATCGTCGCGAGCTCCGACAGCTTGCATCGCGATGGTGTAGATGCTGAGGAACTCGGACGGATGGGTCTTTCCGTTGTACTTCTCGCTGACGTCGGGCTTGAACGTGCGGTGGGACGGCCACTGGAACTGCCGCAGCTCACGGGTAAAGGCTGGGCAACCCACCTCGTAAGGTAGGCCGCCGGAGCCCCCCGGTGTCGGGTGGTCCATAGCGGGCCCCGCCTGCTTATCTGACTGGTGGCGCCTATCACGCCGGCGCTCGATAGTGGTTTGAGCATCTTCGTGGGCTCGTTCTCGAAGAACTTGGTGCTGGTCACGGTAGGTCCGTTGGTCGGACGACGCTATGGAAATGTTATCACATGCGTCGTCATGACGGATCGACACCGGTGGCGGCTGGTGCGGGGGAGGAGAGTGTACTGTGGCTGCAGCTCCCCCGGTCCTCCCACCGCTGGCATGTGGTGGCTCGACGCAGTGCCGGCCCGAGGGCCCCGCCGGTCACGGATCATCTTTATTGGCGATGGCGACGAGGCTCCGGATGGTGGCTCTCCACTTGTCGAGCTTCTTCGCAGTAGGAGGAAAGTCGAGGAGCAGCTGCGTGCGCGCCAAGGCCTCTGCTGGCGTGGGTGGTGGCGACAGCTGCGTGAACCGTGGCGCGCTTCGACTTCTAACCATGTTAGAAGGAGCTCTATCATGGCCTAGTGGCTGTGTGCCATTTTCGCCAGCACTTCGGCGGGCATGCTGGACTCCTTCGTCCCGTGGATGATGCACAGGGCTCTTCCCATGGTGGTGTCCAGGGTCACCGGCGTGGTGATGCTGCTCGTCTCGCACACCATGGGAAGAGCGCACCGTGGGTGCCGGGGTGGGCGTCTTGGAGGTTGTTGTGCCGCCCGTAGGGGGTACAGCGACGCCCCTGGAGGGCCCCACGCTGCCTGCGGGGGCCCCAGGCCCGTCTTTGGACCTGGTGGCGCGCGGCTCGTCGTCCGGTGCACGAACGACACCGATCGCCAGGCTCTGACTGCCGGGGCGATGCTGGTGCTCGCGGGCCGCGGCTCGGGTTCTGTCCGCGACCGGCCCGCTGTTCGCCCGCACTCGCGTGGGCCGCTCGGCTCTTGACGAGTCGATCGCTGTGATCGTCTTCTCTTGGGAGCCATGGCGACGAAGAACTGCTAGGCTAACCGCTAGACCAGATTCTCACAACTGCGTCCCCTGCCTGGTGCGCCAAAGATGTCGGTGGGAACGACACCTATGGGATCACTAGAATACCTACTACGGTCGACGGGCGCGGGGTTGTGAGAAGAGCAAGTCCAGCAGCCAGCACAAGGATCGTTTACCCAGGTTCGGGCCGCGAGGATGTGTAAAACCCTAGTCCTGCTTTGGTGGATATATTGAGTGTTCTTGAGCTTCTGAACTAGCTACGGTGGCTGCGTAGTTCCAAAAAGTTGAATCCCTCTCCTGGTCGCCTTGGGCCTCCTTTTATAGGCAAAAGGGGTTGCCACAGTGGCACACAGGAGGTGGAAAGGTCTATAGTGCGCGAGCTTGTCGCACGTATTACAGGACAAGACGCATTTAATGTGTTGCTCAGGTGTCCCTTTGCTTTATTGGGGACGGGAGTGAGGCCCGTCCCGACCGTTGCCGCCTCACCTTGCTTCGACACGCGCCCAGGCCAGCGATGCATGCAGCACCATGTAAACAGGCAGGCAGCTGAGGTGGCGCGGTGGTAGGGTCTTCACGAAGATCTGCATGCCACCACGCAGGTGCTTGCCGAGTTGGCGTAGAGGCCGCCTGTCGCCACGCAGGTGCCTGCCCAGCTAGTTGAGCTTGCAGCTGCTTGGGGACGGCGATGGAGTCTTGGTCGACGTGGGCCTGGCTGTGGCCCCATTGACGCCCTTGGCAAGGGCCTTGCCAGGGGGCCCGGCAAGGGTCTTGCCGTGGCGTTGCAACGTCCCCGGCAAGGACCCTCGGCAAGCATCCCGCCGAGGGTCGCCGTCTTCTGGTTCTCACCTGATCTCATATATCTATGGTCTTGACAAAGATCTGCATGCCACCACGGAGGTGCCTCCCGAGCCCTGGTCCCAACGTAGTTGTTTACGGCGTTCGAAACTTTTGGGCTCAAAGGTGGATCGCTCTGCGGGTGTTCGGCAAGTTGCCCCGGCAAGGCTCTTGCCGGGGCCGCGGAGGCCGTTGTCGGTGTCAAACTGTGCCTCTAGGATCGATGGTAACAGGAGACGGGAGACACAATGTTTACCCATGTTCGGGCCCTCTCTATGGAGGTAATACCCTACTTCCTGCTTGATTGATCTTGATGAATATGAGTGTTACAAGAGTTGATCTACCATGAGATCGTAATGGCTAAAACCTAGAAGTCTAGCCTATGAGTATGTGGTAATGAATCTGTCCTATCCGGACTATGCTCTCCGGTTTATATAGACACTGGAGAGATCTAGGGTTACATGAGGTCGGTTACATAGGAGGGAATCTTCACAATAGGTCGCCTAGCTTGCCTTCCACGCCAAGTAGAGTCCAATCCGGACACGGGTATAGTCTTCGGCCTTCATGTCTTCATAGCCCATCAGTCCGGCCCAACAGAAAACAGACCGGGCGCCCGAGGACCCCTTAGTCCAGGACTCCCTCAGCCGCCCCGGCAAGGGTCTTGCCGGGGGAGTCCACCTTGCCCCCTTTGCTCTTTGTGTTTCTGGTCTTGGCATTGCCTTGGGCTTCGGCTTCTCTCCGGCTCCCCTCCTCTGCCCTGCTTAGTGTGGCCGCATCGCGTGGCTCCGACTGCCCGTGCATAAGGAAAGGGGTACAAAGGAGTGCCCCTACTTTTGTACACCGACACAATCACGGCAGGCCGAGGTTGCCGGGGGCTACGACATCAGATAAGTCTTTCTCCCCCACTCCGTGCCTCCGTATGAAACTTGAACGTACGAGACTTCGCCCGCTCTCATACCATCTTGCTCCCTCCGTCCTGTGTCCGAAAACCTTACTTTGGACCGGAACTTGGTTGTAGTGCGGTGGGAAGGAGACGAGCGAAGGGCCTAATCCTACTCAGCCCCTACCTCCGCCAAGGGCGTGAGTGCAGCCAAGCTACAGAGCAGGAAGATGGCAAGGCCTGTTGCTAGGGTACTGTGTTTATCTTAAGATAACGAGGACTCGCTCCTTGGTGTGGCCCTTGCCCACGCGCAAACAAAACCCGGCAAACATCCTTCTTTCCATTCATACGTTGTGAACAAGTACAATTCATACGGAATGAGTACACGAGCGAGGGGATTACAAGGTCTAAATTCTACTAAGGCCCGTAGGCTTACAAGCTAAAAAAAGATAAGTGCCCCGTGACCCCCGTTCTTGCCCTTTTCCTCCCAGGTGCGGTAGGTGAAGGCAAAAAAGGGCGACGGGGAACGCGCCGATGGAGAGCTTGACGAGGAAGGCCCTCGGCAGGGCACGTGGCCAAGGGAGGGGCGACGCGGTCAGTCGGAGCCGGCGTTCCCCCGCTCGACACCCTCATCGTCGCTGTCGCTGTCCTTCTCATCACTCCCGCTTGAGGAAGAGTCTTCGTCATCGGAGGAGCTCTGCAGGCAGCACTTTAGGCGAGTTCCAAAATCTCCAAAGACCATGAAGAGAGCAGGCCGTTCTCCATTAATTTGAAATAGAGAATGAGCCCCGCCGTCAGGCTGTGGATATGAGCGAAGCTCTTCCATCCGTGACGAAGATACATGACTTGAGGGGCGGGAAAATCGACATCAACCCACGTGCCGCCATTCCCGCAGCCCCTCATATGATATCTCAGAGTCTGTGGCGGGTCGAGCTCCATCTCCCGAGCGAATGGAGTAGGGAGGCGAAGACGACGGCAGGCTGGCTGGTGCAGCCTAATGAAGAACTCACGGGGCTGGTCCCCGACGTGGCCCTCCATCGGGGGAGGGACCGCCGTCGGAGGCGAGGCTGGTGCGCCGCCCCGTCCTCCTCTTCCTCGAGCGCCACAGCGGCCTCGGCCTCGCCCCTCCCCCTTACCCTCGTGGCCGGCTCCGCCGCCACGAGCTCTTGGGAAGGAGGGGTGCGCTGTCGAGCGGAGACCCTTGTCGCCACCGTCGAAGCACCGGCGCACGCTCTCGCCATAGCAGAAGAAAGAAAGAAGCCAAGGTGGAAGGAGGCAGATGGTTAAAGATTGAGGGGTGCCATCCCCCTCCCCTTCTTATAAAGGGGCGCGGTCGGGGCTCGGCCGCCCCGCTCAACCAATCTGGCCATCAGGAGCGCAGGGAATCGAGACTGACCCGCTGCTCCAATCAGCAGCGGCCCGGTTTCCTGCCTCGTCATTCAAGGCCCGCACCCGCCGCCTGCCATCTTCAAAGCATGGGGGACACGTGGCGAGCAAACAGAAATCAAGGGGACGAGTGAGGCGACCGTTTTCCACCCTCGTAAGGCATGGGCGCCTCGAAGGCCATGGCCTAAGTCCACTCAGTAAATGAGCCGCGCCCCTGCGTCTTCCTATTTTTATGGGGAAGGCGCGAGCCGCCTCTTTACCATGATGTGATGCATGAGGGCAGGGACCGCCCCACACATGACCCCCACGTCACGCACATCCCTCCATGTTGCGCATTCAACGCGGGTCGTGGGCCTAGCCCAACAACACGTTGCCCTTATGTGTGGCCCAGGCCCGGGGGCTCCTGTCGGTGTACAAAAGAAGGGGCTCTACTCTTGACCCCTCTACTTGTGCACGGGGAGTCAGAGCCGCGCCTGCGGCCACACTTAGGAGGGCAAAGGGAGGGAGCAGAAGTGCAAGAATACCAAAGCAGCGCTCCAGCCAAAAGCACAAGACGGGTAAAGCAACGCCAAGACCAGAGACACAAAGAGCAAGAGGGCGAGGTGGACTCCCCCGGCAAGGCCCTTGCCGGGGCGGCCTTCGCGGCCCCAGCAAGAGCCTAGCCGGGGCAACTTGCCCAACGCCAGCAGAGTGCGCCACCCTTGAGCCCAAGGGTTCCAACGACATCATCCACATTGGAACCAAGGCTCGGGAGGCACCTCCATGGTGGCATGCAGATCTTTGTGAAGATCATAAAGACACGAGATCAGATGAGGACCAGAAGACGACGATCCTCGCGAGATCCTCACCGAGGAAATCCACGAGACCTCCGGCAAGATCATTGTTGTCGGCGTTCTGGGAACGGGGGTCCCCAGACTTGCCTGCCTGCGGCCCACGGCGTGGCTATGCTAGCAGGCCATACGGCCCATCTTCATCGACAAGGCATTCAAGACCCTCGCGAGGGGCCAAGCCTCGCGGGACGGACGACGCAGGACCTCCTCCGGAGCGGCCTCGCTAGGCAGGCTCGCGAGGAGCGGAGATATCAAGGCAGGGAAAACCTCGCGAGGCTCTCGTGACGTGAGCCATGACGATCGAACCCAGGCGGGCACCAGCGCGCGCAGCGTCCTTGTTTCCTCTTTGGTGCTAAGGAGGCAGGCGCAGGCGCGGAGTACCGAGGCATCAAGCAAAGGTTTCCATATCGGTGCAACGAGACCGAAGACTAGCAGGACGACAAGACGGAGGTCACCATGGAGCCCAACACGGTGTCACCACCAGAGCCTTTCGCAGGCGAAGACAACTTTTGTCAGGATAGCTTGTACTAGCTGTCCCCCTTCAAAATTGCTCCCCGTTGTTGGCTCCCTTCCCGCTCAATATTTGGGGAGAAGACCAGGGCATGTATAAGTAGAGCTAGCCACCACTGTAGTGAACAACTGATTTCAGAGAGAACTCATTCAGAGGCATCTCGCCCACACAAGTTCGTCGAGCACAAGAACACCTCAACCTCAGGAGCTTGTTCTTCCCCTTGTACTGTTCATCATCAGCCCAAGAGGCAATCCACCACCACCACACTGGAGTAGGGTATTACACCACAACGGTGGCCCGAACCAGTATAAATCTCGTGTCTTTCTGTGTTGCGAGTTCGTCGAGTTCGTCCGCGAGATCAGTAGGAGGGAAAGAACTTCGCGCGCACCCCAGAGTTCGAACCTTAAGGGTTTTGCCGGAACCCGAGATCCGACATTTGGCGCGCCAGGTAGGGGTGCGCCGTAGCTTCCCTTCCATCGATCGGTGCCCCATCGCTCCGTCGTCTCCATGGCAGACGCTCGTCGCGCTCGAGCTAAGAGCTGGGCTGCCCTCACCGCCCGCGTTGCTCAGACGGCTCCCGTCGGTGGGCCACCTCGGTGTTCTCCGTCTCCTGCCGCCAACGGCGCCACCGGCCCGCCGGGGAACGAGCAGCAAGCATCCTCGCGGCACCCATCGGTGCGGCAGGACGGCCGCACCGCCACTCCATCGCTGACCCCGGTCGGTTCCTCGTCCCATGCACGTCGCGCACCCATGGACGCGCGGGCTGCGGTCCTCATGGCGAACGAGCTCCTGCGCTACCGCCCGGTCGACGACCTCTACGAGGACTGGCTCGACCGCGTCGCCGAGCTCGTCCGCGCCGCAGGGGGCTCCCCGGCGCCGTCCCTCTCTCTGCCTCACCCTCCGCCAGCCACGGGCAACGTGGCTCATGGAGTGCCTCCACCACCTCTACCCCAAGACGGTGCCTTGGCGCCAAGGCGCGCGGACCCAGGGCGTGACCCACCGTGCCTGGTGCCCGCGCGCGAAGAGAGAAGTTGCCAAGAAATTCCTCGGCCGCGAGAAGCTGCACCTGCGCTCCCCGCGCCGCCTCGCTCGGACCGCGTGATACCTGCGGTGGCGGCGTGCGAACCTCATCAAGACCAAGCTCCACCTCTGAGACGGGCCCCGGCGACCACGGCCGGCTGCCGCGCCTTCACCCCCGAGCTGCGTAGCATCACCTGGTCGGGCAAGTTCAAGCCAGATCTGCCCCCTCGCTACGACGGCACCCCCGACCCCGCGGAGTTCCTGTAGCTCTAGGAGCTGAGCATCGAAGCTGCCAACGGCGACGAGAAAGTCATGGCGAACTGGTTTCCCATGGCTCTCAAGGACGGTGCCCGCTCCTGGCTCTTGAACCTGCCGCCGGGCTCGATCTCCTCCTGGGACGAGATGCGCGACCGCTTCGTCGCCAACTTCCAGGGCACCCGCGACCGCCCGCCGGCCGCGGGCGACCTGCGCCGCATCAAGCAACGACTAGGAGAGACCCTCCAGAAGTACATCCAGCGCTTCAACAACACTCGTCTCAAGATCCCCAAGGTCACGGGCGAGGCCATCATCTCCGCTTTCTCCGCCGGCGTCCGCGACGTCAAAATGAAGGAGGAGCTAGCTATCCACAAGGAGCTGTGCATGTCTCAGGAGCTGTTCAACCTGGCGACCAAGTGCGCAAGGGCTGAGGAGGGTCGCCTCTCCCTCCTCGAGCTGCCAGCTGCGGGCGCAGAGGAGAAGAATGCCAAGGCCAAGGACGTAAAGCGCAAGGAAGCAGCTGTGCTCGCAGAGGAGCCCGACACCAAGCGAGGCAGAGATCAGCCCAAGTCATCCAAGAACAGCCGACTGTTCTGCGCCTTCCACAACCTGAACACCCACAACACCGGTGACTGTCAAGAGCTCAGAGCCATTCGCGAAGGACGCTTCGGTCAACGCCCCGAGCGCAGCGACCGGAGCTACGGCCGAGGAGGAGGACATGGTGGCGGACGTTGGGACAACCGCGGCCCGCGCCAGGAGTGGCGCGACCGGCCTCGTGAGGACTGCTAGTAGGATCATCCTCACGAGGGCGCCTGGAGAGACCAGACTCGCGAGGATCGCCCCCAGGGCAACGCCGGTCTTCCCTCGCTGCCGCCACCGCCAAGAAGCAACGACGACCACCATCAAGACGAGGGGGTTGGGGGCTTCCAAGAGCCACGTGCTATCGCCTGCATCTTGGGCGGAGCCCAAGCCCCAGCCTCGTAGCATATCTTCAAGCAGTTTGCCCGTGCAGTGAATGTGGTCCTCCCCAAGCTCGAGGCCACGCGCCCACTCAAATGGTCCCAGTGCCCCATCACGTTCAGCTCGGCAGATCAGCTCAAGTGTGCGGCTACCGCTGGCGCCCTCCCGATGCTGTGCTCCCCAGTCATCAGCAATGTGCAAGTTACCAAGACCCTCATCGACGGCGGCGCAGGGCTCAACGTCCTGTCCGTCGATACGTTCGACAACCTCCAAGTCCCATATGACCAGCTTCAGCCTACAAAGCCTTTCTCAAGAGTGACCGACGGTTCCACCATGCCGATAGGGCAGGTCCGCCTCCCTGTCACCTTCGGAGAACGCAAGAATTACCGCACCAAGCTCATCGACTTCGACGTCGCGCACATCCGCCTGCCGTACAACACCATCCTCGGGTATCCAGCCCTGGCCAAATTCAAGGCCGTCACCCACCACGGTTACAACATCCTCAAGATGTCGGGAAGCGGCGGAATCATCACGGCCCCATGTGAAGACAGAGATGCGGTGTGCTCCCTCGAGCGCGCCTTCCAAGCTGCAGCAATCGACGACCCCGACAACAAAAGTGAGGGCCCTCCAGAGGCCATCCCCAAGAAGAAGGAGCTGCGACGTGCCGAACCTCAGGAGGGTGGCGTCGCGGCTGGAGCCTCGTCAGGATCAGCGTTTGCTCCAGGGGCGCCTCCCTCCATCGCATAGGAAGGCGCGCCCAGCGCCCTTCTCGGGCAGGGCTCGGGGGATTTCTTCTGGAAGGCCTCAGACCTTGCCCACATCACAAGGGAGGCGCTTGGGCACCACTTGGAGGCGTGCTTCGCGGCATATTTTCCTCAGGAGGGCACATGGTAAGGATCACCCACCGTTCAGGAGTTCATCACCACGACCACCCAGGAATTGCAAGACGCAAGGGCCATGCGCGGCAACCGCCGCTCACGATGTGCAGCTCCCCATCCAGGCGAGGATGCCGGGCTGCGCATCTGCATTGACGTTCCAGGGCTCAACAGGGCCGCTTCTCAGGAGCTCTTCTGGCCTTCGCGCGTGGGACGCTGCGAGGGTCCACCGCACAACTATGTTTGCATGCCCTTCAGCCTGCCGAGCATGTCGTCAGCCTATCAGCGCAACATGCGGCATATCCTGGCAGCTCAGGAGGACAGGCACCACGCCATCTTCGCGGAGATGGAGACGGTCCTCCAGGAACCGCCCGAGCCCCCAGAGCCTCCCGAGGCTCAGGGCCCCGGTGGTTCATGAGGAGCTACCCCTTCGTTGCACGCCTTTAGCTGCCTCAACTCTCCTTCGTCGACAGAACCAGGTGACATTTTGCAAGTTCATTTAGCTGGGAGCGCCCCTCGGGCTGCATTATTCCCAGGCCCCGTGGGTCCGTCCCTGTGGCGTGTATCCTTTTCTTATGTCTTTAGCTTACCTGGCTAGGGGCGCCCCTTGGGTTGCATTATCCCGAAGCCGCTCGGGCCTGACCCAGTGGCACGTATCTCCCATGCATTCGCTTAAGCCTGCTGCTCTCGTGTTTCATCCATCTATGATTACCGCCTACTCGATTGCCGCTTACCATGGGTCTGCCCCTCCTTCATGCGATTCGCTTGCGCGTTAAAAGGGGGCTAATGAGCATCGCGACTCAGAAGCTCTTACTGGCTCTCCAGCCCTCACCCCCTGGCCTCGGCCACGGCATCGCGACCTGGCATACCAGAGGCGGCTGAGCTCACTCGAGGGCCGGGACCTGAGGACGTAGAGCGCTTGTACCTAATCATCTCGCAGGAACACACAGCCATCAAAGACCCAAGACCAGGCGCAACCTGCCTTGAGGTAGGGCCTCATGAGTCCCGCGCTAGCTCTCGAGTGCCCATATACACCTCGCAGCCCTACCGTGCAAGCCACGTGTCAGGGCGGCGCTATACACGCCCCGGGGGCTCTCCTCAGAGGGAGCCCCCTCCCACACACAAGTGGAAGCACCATGCTCCGCGCTAGCCGTCGACACTGCCGAAGAGCGGCTATGCCCGTGCACAAGTAGAAGCACTATGCTCCGCGTTGGTGATAAACAACTGAGGGCGGCCTCACGCACGTACCAACCTCAGGGAGCCCCAGAGCTCAGCGTCCGGCCTCACCGCAACGCCTCCCCTCGGGAGAGCCGCGCGAGGGGGCTGGGCACGGGGGCTGCGCTCAGGCCACGCCCAAGCGCACGCCACCTAACCAGGTCTCCCAGACCTGGTCGTCACACGGCCCTCCCGAGGCCTCGGCGAGGGCAGGTATGGAGATTGTTTGCGCGTCAAGGGGGACTCCTAAGCATCACGACTCAGGAGCCTAACTGCTCACGTAGCCCCTCACTCCTTGGTCCGTCCTGGTCTCTGGTCGGTTCAATGTCGGTTGAGGTATGCGCGGGGCCGGGCTCTACCGACGTAGAAAATTTACCTATCCTCGTGTCTCCCCCTATTAGCTATTTGCGCGTCAAGGGGGACTCCCGAGCATCGCGACTCAGGAGCCTAACTGGTAACGTAGCCCCTCACTCCTTGGTCCATCCTGGTCTCCGGTCGGCTCAACGGCGGTTGAGGTATGCGCGGGGGCCGGGCTCTGCCGACGCAGAACACAAAGCAAATAGGAAGAAAATCGCAAAATCTCGAAGCAAATATTACAAAACATATTGTCCTCACAATATCAAATGAAAGTTTAACGCCTCCACGAGGCCTGATGCATATTACAGGAGCGAAACTGGAGAGTAGCCGCAGGTCACCCCTGGTCACCGCCATCACCTGCAGAAGGCGCTCCTCCTCGGGTAACGTCGCCTTCACCTGCGCCACCAGCCGCAGGATCAGCGGCATCACCGGACAAGGGTGCGGAGGCAAAGCCGCGGAACTTCTTCAGCAGGGCCTCCACCTGACCTTGCACGGTCGTGGAGGCGGCTGCGCAGTAATCATCAGCCACAGGCTCCAGCAGCTCGTCAAGACAAGTGTCGGGGTCGCGAAGGTGCAGATGGCTGAAGACGCGGGTCAATGCAGCTGAAGACAGGACGCAAGCCTCTACCTCTGCCATGGGACCGATACCATCCGCGGCTTCCTCGAGCGCCTTCACCAAGAGGGGAAGCACCAGGGCAGGGCCGTCCTCGTTGGTGGTCAGCGGCCTCTCCAGGCCGTGCTCGTATAGCGTCTTCAGTGCCACGCGAGACCTCTCCTCGAGATCGGCAAAGGCCACACGGTCTTCGTCCAGGACCCGCGCCTTCGCATCAAGATCGGCCTCCCTTGCCTTCACCTTCCACTCTAGCTCTTCCAGCCGGCTGCGCTCGGCGGCCTGCGTCTTCCCCAACTCCTCCAGCTCAGCATCACGGTTCTTGACAGCATCCTCTCGGGCCTTCATCTCCTCATCCTTCACCAGACGGCCGCGTGCTTCTTCGGCGTGCTTGTCGCGCAGGCTCTTCAGCTTGTCCTCCAGCTCTTGGCAGCGGTCGCGGGCGGCCTTGGCGTCTTTCAGTGCCGCCTCGAGATTGGCTGCAGCATTGGCGGCGCTCTAGTTCTCCTTCTCGGAAGACGCCGCGGCCTGGCTCAGCATCGCGCGAACCGCCGAGTCGGAGTGAAGCCAGCCGGAGGCCAACTCCAGGCGCCCGGCCACCAGGCGCGGGTCCGCGCTCAGGAAATCTGCCTGCAGCTGGGTCATCTCCAAAAGAGCACGTTCCAGGATGGCAGCAGAGGCAGAAGAACCTGGGAGTGGAGGTGCAGCAGTGGGGGGAGATGACGCCGTCACCAGGGCCTGGGAGACTGCGGGTTCCGGAGCAGTCGGGACCTCTTCAGCCGAGCCAGACGCCGGCACCTCAGGAGCCAGAGGGGCCATGGGGGCTGACTCCTCCCGGCGATGCTCTCCTTGGCCTCGAGAAGACGACCGGGCTGGGGAGGTGTGAGCGCCGACATCTCCTTTCTCAGCAGAAGGGGGCTCAGCTGTCGTACCCTCCTTCCTCCTCTTCGCCGCAGACAGCGGCCTGGACAACCAAAGACGAAGGTCAGGAAGCAGTGACATGAGCAAAAACAAGACGGAGATCAAGCACATACTGGTCCACCGTGGTGTACTCCACCCTCCCTTGAGAAACTTGAGGCCTGAGAGCGTCGGGGCCTGAGAAGTGGGCGCGCGGGCCCCGACGGCAGAAGGCGGCGTGGCAGAAGGGTCGGAGCCGGCCCCGGGAGGCGTCAAGACGGAGGCAGCATCTCAAGGAACCAACGAGGACCTACCCCTTGTCGGGATAAGGGGCTACTCCCTCTCCTCCTGGTGAGCGTTGGTCTCGGCGTCGTCTGGCAGGGCGCGGAGGATCTCGGCCTTGCTCAGAGAAGGAGTCTCCCCCACCTCTTCAAGAGTCTTCTCCGAGTCCACCTCCTCTTCCTCTTCTCCACGAGACTCGTCAGAGGACACCTCCACCGGCTTCGGTGCTGCAGAGGCTCCTGTGGGCGCCGGCGGCACCAGCCCGCACGCGTCAAAGGTCGGCCTAGAGGCGACAAATTCCTCCCAGTCCTTGTGGTGGAACAAAGGAACGAAGGCGCTCGGCGGGTACTCCTGGTTGTCCCCAACCAGGAGGCGCAAGACAGCAGCCAGTTTGTCGTCAGGCAGGGCCCCCAGACTCAGGCGGGTCTTGTCTCCTTCATCTCCAAGCTTCCACAGGGGCGCGCGCGCCTGATGTGGATCAATTCACAGCATCAAGAACTCCCTCAGGAGCATGACTCCCGTCACCTTGGCCGCCTTCGCGTTGCCCGGCTTCAAGTCGGTCGTCATCTGCCCCAACACAGACGACGCCCGCTCATCAGTGAGCTCTGCGCGGGGCCACCCCTTGTTAAACTGGGGGGGCTCCGTTGGCAGCGCCAAACGCGGATGGGTGCGCTTGGCGTCCATCATGACCCATTTGGCCCGGATGTTGTCGGCCCTCTTCCCGGTGCTCGAGATTGAGTTGGCCTTGCCAGATGCGATGAAATTGGCGCACCCGGAGATGTGTCCATCGCTGGTGCGAAGGAAGAAGAATTGGCGTAGAAGCGCCATGGACAGCATCACGCCCAGGTACGCCTCGCGGTAGTAGGTGAAGATGGACAGGAGGAGGATAGAGTTGGGATGGAGGTGCAACGCCTGCAGCTCGTAGTGGTCAAGGACCTCATAAAAGAAATCGGAGAAGGGGGAACCAACACAGTGGCGATGCTGCTCGAGAAGAAGGTGAAGAAGGTGCTTCCCTCAGGCTCCGGCATGTCGGAGGCAAGCCGGAGCTCTGTCTTCCCCTATTCATTGCCCTCCCCCGCCGTCGGCAGGCGCGCGGAGGCAAGGCTCTTCTCTGTGATGTTGGGCACTTCAAGAGCTGGCTCATACCAAGCCGGCGCCGAGGAGGGCTTGGCCTTGCGTAGCGCCATGGGTTGCAGAGGCGGAGCAAGATTCTAGCAGATCTGGAGGTATCGGTGGCGAGGAGCAAGAAAGGGGATCTGGAGCGAGGCGAGGAAGAAGCAATGAAGGCAAGTACTGTCTGCGCCAGCCTTTTGTCAAGTCGAGCAGTTGCCGAGGCAGCGTGGGGAAGCGGAGACGCCCACGTCCAATCAACCGCCACGCATCAACCGAGGCCGCATGCTTTTGGGGCCCGCGGCGCTCCGTACTTGACCTTTGGCTTCGCCTCGAAGCCAAGCCCGAGCGCACCTTTGGACCGGGGGCTACTGTCGGCGTTCTGGGAATGGGGGTCCCCAGACTTGCCTGCCTGCGGCCCACGTCGTGGCTATGCTAGCAGGCCGTACGGCCCATCTTCATCGACAAGGCATTCAAGACCCTCGCGAGGGGCCAAGCCTTGTGGGGCGGACGATGCAGGACCTCCTGCGGAGCGGCCTCGCCAGGCAGGCTCGCGAGGAGCGGAGATATCAAGGCGGGGGAAACCTCGCGAGGCTCTCGTGACGTGAGCCATGACGATCGAACCCAGGCGGGCGCCAGCGCGCGCAGCGTCCTTGTTTCCTCTTTGGTGCTAAGGAGGCAGACGCAGGCGCGGAGTACTGAGGCATCAAGCAAAGGTTTCCATATCGGTGCAACGAGACCGAAGACTAGCAGGACGGCAAGACGGAGGTCACCATGGAGCCCAAGACGGTGTCACCACCAGAGCCTTTCGCAGGCGAAGACAACTTTTGTCAGGATAGCTTGTACTAGCTGTCCCCCTTCAAAATTGCTCCCCGTTGTTGGCTCCCTTCCCGCTCAATATTTGGGGAGAAGACCAAGGCATGTATAAGTAGAGCTAGCCACCACTGTAGTGAACAACTGATTTCAGAGAGAACTCATTCAGAGGCATCTCGCCCACACAAGTTCATCGAGCATAAGAACACCTCAACCTCAGGAGGCTGTTCTTCCCCTTGTACTGTTCATCATCAGCCCAAGAGGCAATCCACCACCACCACACTGGAGTAGGGTATTACACCACTACGGTGGCCCGAACCAGTATAAATCTCGTGTCTTTCTGTGTTGCGAGTTCGTCGAGTTCGTTCGCGAGATCTTAGCGAGCTAGGGCGCAGATCGGTAGGAGGGAAAGAACTTCGCGCGCACCGCAGAGTTCGAACCTTAAGGGTTTTGCCGGAACCCGAGATCCGACACTTGCCGGGACGACCGCGATGTCACGGCAAGACCCTTGCCGAGGACACCACCTGCGGGGCCGCAACCAGGCCCACGTCTGCCAAGACTCCACTGCCATTCCCATACAGCTGCTAGCCCAACCAGCTGGGCAGGCACCTGCGTGGCAACGTGCGGCTTCCAGGCCAACTCAGCAAGCACATGCGTGGTGGCATGCAGATCTTCATGAAGACCCTACCACCACGCCATCTCAGCAGCCTGCGAGCCTACGTGGCGCTGCATGCATCGTTGGCCTGGACGTGTGTCGGAGCGAGGCGGGGCGGCGACGGACGGGATGGGCCTCGTTACCGTCCCCAATAAAGAAATGGGACACCTAAGGGGCGCATTTAATGCGCCTTGTCGCATAATAACAGGCGATAAGCTTGTACACTCTATACCTTTCCACCTCCTGTGTGCCACTGTGGCAACCCCTTTGGCCTATAAAAGGAGGCCCGAGGCGCACTGGAGAAGGATTCAGATCTTTTGGACTATGCATGCCTCGTAGCTAGTTCGAGAGCTCAAGATCACTCAAATATACTCCAAAGCAGGACTAGGGTATTACGCATCTTCGCGGCCCGAACCTGGGTAAACGATCCTTGTGCTGATTACCAGACCCGCTCTTTGCACAACCCCGCACCTGCTAACCGTAGAAGGGATCCCAGTGATTCCATAGGTGTCATTCCCACCGATAATTTCCTTTCTCATTAAAGGGTGATGCTAAAGCTTGGTACAATACTCTTGCTCCTGGTTGTGTGCGTAGTCCCCAGGATATGATTTATTACTTCTCTGAAAAGTATTTTCCTGCTCATAAGAAACAAGCTGCCTTACAGGAAATATTTAACTTTGTGCAAACTAAAGAACAGAGTCTCCCACAAGCTTGGGGAGACTTTGCTAGTTACTTAATGCTTTGCCTGATCATCCTCTTAAGAAAAATGAAATACTTGATATCTTCTATCATGGACTAACTGATGCTTCTAGGGACTTCCTAGATAGTTGTGCTGGTTGTGTTTTCAGGGAACGTATTGTTGGACAAGCTGAAGAATTATTGAATAATATATTGAAAAACTATGATGATTAGACTATTCCTGCACCACCTCCTAAACCCACTCCGAAGAAGAGGGCATATTATATCTCAGTCCTGAAGATATGCAAGAGGCAAAGAAATCTATTAAGGAAAAAGATATTAAAGCTGAGGATGTTCAAAATGTACCTCCTATTGAAGAAATACATGGGCTTAACACACCACCATTGCCTAAGGCGGTAGAGGTAAATTCTCTTATGAAGTTCAATAATAATGATAATCCTCACAATTGCATCTTAGTCATTGCCTTTGTGAGTTTGAAAACTACATTAGAAAATAAGATCACTTCAATGCAAAGGTTAAGAAACAATTGAAGCATAATTTTGATATGATTGCTCACTTGAGTGACTTGTTATTTAGAATATCAAATGATGTTATAGGTGTGGGAAAACATGCTTCTATGGTTTATACTCAATTATAACAAGTTTCTAAATCACAAAGAGAATTGCTTGATGAAATGAATCGTAATATGCATGACTTTGCTGTTAGAGTCGCAACTAGAGGAGTTAAAATGACTCAGGAACCACTTTATCCTGAGGGACACCCGAAAAGAATTGAACAAGACTCACAAAGAAATAACACTAATGCACCTAGTCCTTCTAGAAAGAAAAAGAAAAAGAAAAATGATAGGACTTTGCATACTTCTAGTGAACCTGAAATAGAAAAACCTCCTGATAATGATAATGAAACTTCTATCTCTGATGCTGAAACTCAATCTGTTAATGAACACTCACCTAGTTATAATGAAAAAGATAATGATGAGGTTCATGAAGACTCTCAACCAACCAATGATAAAGAACCAGACAATGATGTTGAGATAGAACCACCTGTTGATCTTGATAACCCACAACCTAAGAATAAAAGATATGACAAAAGAGACTTTGTTGCTAGAAAACACGGTAAAGAAAGAGAACCGTGGGTTCAAAAACCTATGCCTTTCCACCCAAGTTAACTAAAAAGAAAGATGATGAAGAATTTGAACGCTTTGCTGAAATACTGAGGCCAGTCTTTTTGCGTACTCGCTTAACTGATATCTTGATAATGCCTCCTTATGCAAAGTATATGAAAGACATCATCACAAATAAGATAAAAATACCAGAAGCTGAAATCTCCACTATGCTTGCTAATTACACTTTTAAAGATGGAGTACCTAAAAAACTTGGAGATCCAGGAATACCAACTATACCTTGCTCTATCAAAAAGAATTATGTGAAAACTGCTTTGTGTGAATTAGGAGCTGGTGTTAGTGTTATGCCTTTCTCTTTATATAAAAGACTTTAATTGAATAAACTCACACCTACTGACATATCTTTGCAAATGGCTAACAAATCAGCTGCCATACCGATCGGTATCTGTGAGGATGTGCCCGTTGTTGTTGCTAATGTTACTATTTTGACTGACTTTGTTATACTTGAGATGCCCGAGGACAACAACATGTCGATTATCGTTGGTAGACCCTTCTTGAACACTGCAGGGCTGTTATTGATTGCAATAAAAGCAAGGTCACTTTTCATATTAATGGCAATGAGCATACAGTGCACTTTCCGAAGAAACAATTCCAAGTGAATGGTATTAAATGTTATTGAAAAATCTTCGACAATCACTATTGGAAGTTTTCAAATACCTCTACCTACTGTCAAAAAGAAATATGAAATACATATTGTTGGGGAAATGCATATCCCCATTGAGGTAACTTAGTGTTTACGAAAGTTCTTCGGTTTCATGCTAATCAAAAGTGGTTGTTAATAAGACCTGATCAACCTTATTAATGGATCATTTTTGAGCAGTATGAAGTTGATGCATTTAGTAAGCACTACATTTTGTCCTTACCTTTTGTTTTCTGTTTTTATTAGTTAAATAAAATAAAATGCCATGTTTTGTCTGTTTTTTGAATTTCCCGTGCAATAAAAAATGACCCAAAAATAAAAGTTCTCAGAATGCCCTAAAAAAATTACATGATTTTTTTTTGAATATTTCTAAATTTCTGGTGCAAATAATACCAGAGGGAGGTGCACCAGGTGGGCACACCCCACCTGGGCGCGCTAGGACCCCCAGGCGCGCCGTGGTGGGTTGTGGTCCCGACGTGGCCCCCCTCACTTACCTCTTCATCCCACATCATCACTTACCTCCAGAAAAAAATCCCCATTGCTCTCTCTCCCGTGTTCTTGAGCTCAAACCCGCGGATTTCGATCTCTTTGCTCGAAGCCGGGGGATTGTTGCTTGGTATGTGGCTCCACCGTTTGTCCAATTAGTTTTTGCTTTAGTGGTTTATATTTTGAATAATTAGCTACCCTTGGTGCTGCTGTAGATGTGCTTGCATACTAAATTCTTAGTGTTCTAAGTAGTTTGAATGTTTGCTATGGCTTCTATGCATCCCTATGAGTAGTTGCTATCAATTTCATAAAGTTTTGTTGAAATTTTTTTGTCACCCCCAAATTTTTATTTTCAGAAAATTGTACGTGGACATGAATATCTTCAGGAAGTTCGGCTCTAAGAAGAACTCCAAGGGTGTTATTGGGGAGTCTTCTGACAGTGATCTCCACCCTCGGAGGGTGGCGGAGGTACGACCGTGCGAATGGCCGCACACCCCGTTCCTGGAAGAGGCTGGAATTCTTCAGGAGTTCATGCAATATGTTGCAAATGCCGGCCTCACCGACTTCATCGCAGATGAGTGTGACCAGCACCAAATCCTCACAAATATCTTTGTTCAGAGTTTTACTTTCCTTCCTAGGAATAATCCTCTTGAAGTGAGCTTCGATTTATATGCTAAAAACCATCAGATACCACTTACTGAATTTTATGATATATGCTTGATCCCTTCTGATGGGAGCTTAGCCGAGCCTAGGCCAGCTGGGTTTGAGGACTTTTATCGCACTTTGACAGTCGGAGATGAGAGAGGGGTGTCGGCCACCATGGCTGCTAGCATATACTTTCATGTCATACATTATTTTTCTTTATTTGTTGCTAAGTGCTTGCTTTCTAGAAAGAAAGTAGGTGCGCTCAGCGCACCAGACTTTGCTGTTTTACGCCGATCACTAGAGGGCGACAACACTCATAGCTTGGGAGCTATTGTGGCTCGTCACCTCCATCTTAGTAAATCCTAGGGTGAAATACCTGGTGGGATTTTTGCTACTCGTTTGGTGGCTCACTTCGAGGTTGAGATACGCCCTCATGATTACCCTCTAACCAAGGTTTACCTAGACCAGGCAGCCATGGAACACCACCATTTTCACATGAGATTATCCTAACATTCCCATTCCTTATAACCTGGTTTTTAGCGTTAAAACTCGTGATATTATTCCACTTCCTGCACCCGCTTTGTATGATTCTTTTGCCAAGGGCGGATATAGGATTATGCCTGCGGACATTATCGCCTACCGGAATGCTCAGGCTGCTGCGGAAGCGGCACATGAGGAGCCTCAGCAGTGGGACGAGTGGATGCCCGCTCCTCAGCACCCCTGCTACCCTCCAGGCTACTGATCGACAACCAAGTTAGGCCAAAATCCTAAGCTTGGGGGAGTACGTGTTTCCACCGACTTTACATTCATGCCCACTTATTCCATTTGTCAGTGTCCACACTTTTTCACTGTATCGTCCATGCTTAGATTTAGTTTCTTGCTTTCTTCTTGTGTGTTTGAAAAACTTTAGAAAAACCAAAAAAATTAGTTGTAGTTAATTTACTTTCTATGCATGCTTAGTAGTAATATTAAAAAGAAAGCCCAAAAAGATTTCCTTATTCTTCTTTTGCTTGTTCGGAGCTTTCCCGTGTAAATAGTTTTTCTTGTTTTGCTTTTCTCTTTCATTTGCTTGATTCAAGAAAACCAAAAACTCCAAAAATATTTTAGTATGTCTGAATTTCTTTTCTTTTTATTCGAGTTGTACCAAGGAGAAGACCACGATGAAAATGTTGAGTGGCTCTCATTTGAATAAATTGTTGAACTAATAAAGAGCACATTTTACCTTGTCTTCTCCTGTTGAATAAAATGTCTTGCAGATTCCAGCTTAGTCCACGACACTCTTGCACCATTATTATTTTCATATCATTCGGTCATGCAAGTGAAAGGCAATAATGACGACATTCGATGAACTGGCCATGGCAGAGAGAAACTGGTATGAACTCGACTTGTTCTGTCTATGTAAATATGTTTAACCTAGTATCCATGATTCAGCCCATTATGATTAAACATGTTTACAACGACAATTAGAGATTATAGTTTCTCATGCCATGCATAAGTAGCTGGGAGTTGATAATGATTTATCTTGGATATCAACATTGTGTTGAAATGATTGTGATGTAGTATGATGATATGGTATCCTCCTCTGAATGTTCGAGTAGCTTGACTTGGTACATGTTCATGCATGTAGTTGAATCAAAACCAACATAGCCTCTATGATATTTATGTTCATGGTGTTCATATCCTACTCATGCTAGTGTCCAATGTTACTTATGCATAATGCATGGTTATGATCACTGTTGCTCTCTAGCTGGCCGCTTCTCAATCTAATTGCTAGCCTTCGCCTGTACTAAGTGGGAATTATGCTTGTACATCAAAAACCTTGAACCCAAAGTTATTCCAGATGACTCCACCATACCTACCTATATGCGGTATTACCCTGCCTTCCTAAGTAAATTTGCATGTGCCACCTCTATAAACTTCTAAAAATATCCGTTTTGTGTGCCTGGATCATTCATGGAACGACAGGAGGTAGTCGGTATCTTCCATGCTAAGCGGGTTATTCTCAAGTCGAGTGTTTATTCACTCGCCATCGCACGAGAAAAGGGCGGTATTAGGGATGCCCAGTCCCAAACTGCAAAATACAAAAAGAGTTAATCGCATGAATAATCAAACAAAAACTCCCAATGGAGTCAAAACCTTTACTTTTATCGCTTGGGAACCGCCACTAGCTGTTTAGCATGGGAGATATTGATAACTAATAGTCGTGAAGTAAATGAGAAGGATGCATGTCCCAAAATAATCATTTACCTCTGTTTTAAAAAAATGAGCTCTGGCACCTCTGCAAATCACTGCTTCCCACTACGAAGGGACTATCTATTTACTTTTATGTTGTGTCACCACCTTCTAAAACAAGCGCCAGAAACTGAATAGAGCATAGCTGTCATGATTTATGCATTGTGTGTACCTAATGTTGGGTGCATCATGACTGGATCTTTTCTACCATGAATTACAATGTTTAGTCGCTGCTTGAACTTTGGAGGTGCTCTGCATTTATGTTTTGCGGTCTCAGAAAGGGCTAGCGAGATACCACTATTGTCATATTATATCATGGTTGTTTTGACAACGTGTTGCCGTTTGAGATATCTTATTATTGCTCGCTAGCTGATTATGTCATTGATATGAGTCATTATAATCTTTAAGAGTTATTGACGACATGGTTAGTTATAATGTTGGCTGAAAACTTGGGTGTTGTTTAAGCTTATTTAGGCAAACAAGAGCAAAAGAGTTCATAAAAGTTTTTCTTTTTCACTTCAGTTTATCAACTGAATTGCTTGAGGACAAGCAAAGGTTTAAGCTTGGGGGAGTTGATACGTCTCAAACATATCTACTTTTCCTAACGCTTTTCCTCTTATTTTGGACTCTAATTTGCATGATTTGAATGAAACTAACCTCGGACTGACGCTGTTTCAGCAGAACTACCATGGTGTTGTTTTTGTGCAGAAATAAAAGTTCTCGGAATGGAACGAAACTTTGCGAGGATTTTTTATATAATAAAAGAGAATTTCTGGAGCCAAGATCCATCGGGGAGGGGCCCTGGGTGGGCACAACCCACCAGGGCGCGCCCCCCTCTCCTGGCGTGCCCAAGTGGGTTGTCCCCACCCAGTGGCCCCGCAGACGTCAACCCTGATACTATAAAATCACATATTTCCAGAAAAAATTAGGGAGAAAGAATTATCATGATCCACGAGATGGAGCCGCCGCCAAGCCATGTTCTTCCTCGGGAGGGCGGATCTGCAGTTCGTTTGGGGCTCCGGAGAGGGGGGTCTTCATTCTTCATCATCACCAACCCTTCTCCATCGCCAATTACATGAGGCTCCCCACCGGGAGTGAGTAATTCCTTTGTAGGCTCGCTAGTCGGCAAGGAGTTGGATGAGATTCATCATGTAATCGAGTTAGTTTTGTTAGGGCTTGATCCCTAGTATCCACTATGTTCTTAGATTGATGTTGCTATGACTTTGCCATGCTTAATGCTTGTCACTTTGGGCCCGGGTGCCATGATTTCAGATCTGAACCGTTTATGTTATGATCATTATATCCATGTTCTAGATCCGATCTTGCAAGTTATAGTCACCTACTATGTGTTATGATCCGGCAACCCCGGAGTGACAACAACCGGGCCCACTCCTGGTGATGACCGAAGTTTGAGGAGTTCATGTATTCACAATGTGTTAATGCTTTGTTCCAGTTCTCTATTAAAAGGAGGCCTTAATATCCCTTAGTTTCCAATATGGACCCCGCTGCCACGGGATGGTAGGACAAGAGATGTCATGCTAGTTCTTTTCATAAAGCACGTATGACTATTTACGGAATACATGCCTGCATTATATCGATGAACTGGAGCTAGTGCCGAATCACCCTAGGTTATAACTGTCACATGATGAATATCATCCAAAAAGTCATTGATCCAATGCCTACGAACTTTTCCATATTGTTTCTGCTAAGTTAGTACTGCTATCTCACTGTTACACATGCTACAAAATTACTGCCATCACTGTTACTGTTACTATTGCTGCTATCACTACTATCAAAACTATCAAACTACTTTGCTACTGATCACTTTGTTGCAGATAATTAATCCCCAGGTGTGGTTGAATTGACAACTCAGCTGCTAATACCTTCAAATATTCTTTGGCTCCCCTTGTATCGAATCTATAAATTTGGGTTGAATACTCTACCCTCAAAAACTGTTGTGATCCCCTATACTTGTGGGTTATCATCTCCCAACAAGCACTTTTCTTTTATGCCTTTTTAGCCAGGCATGATGATTTCTATGATGCTCGCATAAAAGATAAGAATTGAAACACAAAGAGAGCATCATGAAGCATATGACTAGCACATTTAAGTCTACCCCACTTCCTATGCATAGGGATTTTGTGAGCAAACAACTTATGGGAACAAGAATCAACTAGCATAGGAAGGCAAAACAAGCATAACTTCAAAATTTTCAACACATAGAGAGGAAACTTGATGTTATTGCAATTCCTACAAGCATAAGTTCCTCCCTCATAATAATTTTCAGCAGCATCATGAAGAAATTCAACAATATAACTATCACATAAAGCATTCTTTTCATGACACAAAAGCATAGAAAACTTATTACTCTCCACATAAGCAAATTTCTTCTCATCAATATGTCGGGGTTCAAGAACGACACCTATGGGATCACAGGGAATCCCTACTACGGTTGTCGGGGCGCGGGGCTGTAAAAAGAGCGGGTTTAGAAGATCAATGCGGGGGAATTTTATCCAGGTTTGGGCCGCAGGTGATGCGTAATACCCTAGTCCAGCTTTGGTGTATATTTGGTGTTCTTGAGATCTTGAACTAGCTGCGGTGCATGCCTAGCCCAAAAAGTCTGAATCCTTCCTCAGTACGCCTCGGGCCTCCATTTATACATCAAAGGGGCTGCCACAACGGCACACAGGAGGTGGAAAGCATGTACATTGTACAAGTTTATCTCTGACATCGTGGGACAAAACATATTTAATGCGCTGCCGACATGTCCCCTCGCTCTATCGGGGACGGCAAGGAGCTCATCTCGTCTGTCGCCGCCTCACCTCGCTTCGACGCGCGTCCAAGCTGACGAGGCATGTAGCGCCACGCTGGCTGCTGCGCTGGTGTGGTGGTAGGGTCTTCATGAAGATCTGCATGCCACTACGCAGGTGCTTTCCTGGCTGGCCTAGAAGCTGCATGCTGCCATGTAGGTGCATGCCTAGTTGGCAGGCTGACTGCTGCGTCAGAATGGCCATGGGGCGGCGAAGCCTTGGTAAGTGCAGGCATGGTTGTGGCCCCACAGACGTCCCTGGCAAGGGTCTTGCCGGGGTCTTGTGGGCGTCTCCGGCAAGGGCCTTGCCGGGGGCCTTATCCTTCTGGTTCTCATCTAGTCTTGCAGGCCTTCAGTCTTCACAAAGATCTGCATACCACCATGCAGGCGCCTCTTGAGCCTTCGTTCCAATGTCGTCGATGGTGTCGGAACTCTCCGGCTCAAGGGTGGCGGCCTTGCTGGTGTTGGGTAAGTTGCCTCGGCAAGGCTCTTGCCGGGGCAGCGTTGGTCGTCCCCGGCAAGGCTCTTGCCGGGGGAAATCCACCTTGCCTCTCACTCTTCTCGCCTCTGGTTTCAACGCTGCTCTGGTAGTCTTGTTCCTTGCTTCTTCTGCCCCGCCAAGCGTGGCCGCAGGTGTGGCTACAACTGCCCGTGCACAAGTAAAGGGGTACAGAAGGCCCCTACTTTTGTACACCAACAGGAGCCCCCGGCCTGGGCCACACATAAGCACGGAGCGTTGTTGGGCCGGGCCCAGAACGGTGCGCGGGCATGCGTGGCAGAGTTTTACTGTGGTAACTCCTTCGCCAGTTGCGCTTCCCCATGACCCGTGTTGAATGCGTGACGTGGGGGTCGTGCGTGGGACGGTTGCTGCACGCCTGCATCACGTCATGTTAAATGGTAAAGAGGCGGCCCACGCCTTCCCCATAAAAAGGAAAAACTGCAGGTGCACTGCTCATTTACCCTCTGTACCTTTTGCAATCCCGGAACCGCCGTTCCCCCCTTCTTCTTCCTCATGTGCGCACTGAAGCTTTCGCCTCCGCTCGCCGCCGCCGCGCCCCCATTGCCTTCAATCCCTCATCCCTTCTAAACCGCCATGGCTCCCAAGACGAGCAAGGGCAAGGGAGTGGCCAAGGACGACAGGGGGAAGGAGGCGTCGGGGGTTGACCTGGCGGAGCTGCGGACGTAGTTCGCCCTCTTCACCTTGTCGGTCGACGTGCTCTTCCTCAGGGAGGAGTTTAGGCCTCTATGGGGGAGGGAGACGACGGGGCACCCCGCCACGCACATCGTCCCATCGGACATCGCCAAGGCTGGTCCGAATCGTTACCCCTTCTTCGTCGATTACTTCTCCTGCGGGCTTTGCCCCCCTTTTTGTGATTTCTTCAACAACGTCATGCACACCTACGCACTACAAAAAAATTACGTGTTTGTCACAGTAGGTCACGTTTTCTGTCATGCATGTACATCCATGAAAAATTTATGACATAATCAAGATAGTCATACCTGTGTTGTCGTAGAAGTGTTCCATGACATTACCAAAATTATCATCACGGAAGTGTCCACTTCCATGACGATAAATCGCGTGTCACAGAAGTGCTTTCGTCAAGGGTGGCCGACACGTGGCATCCACCGTAACGGAACGCCGTTAAGCTATCGGGTCCGGTTTTGGATTCGATAACCCGTTAACAGCCCCGACCAATGGGTATTTTCCACGTGTGAATCATCATTGGCTGGAGGAAACACGTGTCGGCTCCGTGTTGGCACAGGTGTCACTCATCCAATGGGCGAGATGCGCCTATGATATGTTAACACGTGGACCGGCCCAAAAGTGGCCCATAAAGTTTAAATGGGCCGGCCCAACTAAAGGCCCACAAGATTTTGCGGACCATAATGGGACGGCCCAGCTAAAGGCCCACAAGATTTTGCGGGCCATAATGGGCCAGCCCAGGTAAAGGCCCACAAGATTTTTGCGGGCCATAATGGGCCGGCCCAGGTGAAGGCCCACAAGATTTTTGTGGACCATAATGGGCCGGCCCAGCTAAAGGCCCACGAGATTTCACCGACATTAATGGGCCGGCCCAGCTGTAGGCCCACAAGATTTTGAGGACCCTAGTAGGCCGGCCCATTAACTGGCTGCCATGTTTTGGGCCAAATGTCGGCCCATATTTGATCCGGTCCATTAATGGCCTGCCACGTTCTGGGCCTAATAATGGCCCATATGAGATCCGGCCCATTAAAAGCCTACCACGTTCTGGGCCAAATTACGACCCAGATCAGGTCTGTCCCTTTAAGAGGCTTTGGGCTAAATTATGGCCCATATCAGATTCGGCCCGTCAACTGGACGCTACGCTTTTGGGCCCATTTGCTAAAGGCCCATTTAGTAATTCCGCCTGATATTAGTTTTGGCCTATTAAGGGCCCGTTTAACATTTCGGCCCTATATTAATTTGGTCCTGTTAAAAGCCCGTCATATAGTTCGGCCTAACTTCGGCCCGGTTTGCATCCGGCCTGCTCGCAGCCGATAATCTGATTGGGCCAAACAAGGAACGAGACAATTTTGGCCTGTTATAAGCCCATGATTTGATTGGCTTCATGGGCCGGGGTCTATTTCGTCCTGCTGCCAACTCGTGAGCTGTTCGGCACGTTTCAGGCCCAACCTACTTTTCAGCCTCCTAAAGGCCCATTGAGTTTTCTTGGGAAAATAGGGCCGGCGGTTTACTCGGCCTATTAAAGGCCCGAATCTACTAGTGGGCCAGTTTACATTTAGGCCTGTTAACAGACCAAGATGACAAGATGACGGGGCCCATGATGCGGATCATAGATGGTGATTTGCACGACGGCCCGATTATGTAACGTAATTTTACGGTTTGGCTGGTTTACTGCGAAGACAGGATATATATACATTAAAATAACTGCAGCATCGTGAATCAGAAAAAAACCTAGACTATACAATAAAGAAATTACGACATATTACATCCACTGGGCATCAAAGTTTGCCACTATGATAATAAAGCACAAGCAGACAGCAGATTACATACACTGGGCATCAAAGATCGCCACCAGTGCAACTAAACACGCCGACAAAATAATATACAAAACTGACAGCACTTCAATAGAGTTCAAGAAAGGTTAGCCCTGCTCGGGAGCTGCAGCGCAAGCAGCTGAGCAAGCTGGTGAGACTGCACTTGTTTGACACTTATATCCTCCTAACTCTGAAAGATAAACAAGTAGACAGATGACAGGTTTTGCACATATAAGTATCAGTGCTAACAATTCATCACATTTCTTACTGACGAATAAAGTGACACTGTTTAAAATAGCATTAACACAATATGGTATTGTTCAGGTCAAGACATGGCAGGAAATGACATTGTGAAGGAGTTGGCAGCTTCACGACACCACTGGATTACAGATCAAGAACTCATAAGTATCAATGGTTAGTGTGCTGTCAATTTATCCCATTTCAGATTGGCAAAATAAGATCACTTGCTCATTATAGTTTAATTTACATGGTATGAAGAAGGAACTTGGTTGTACAACTGAAATGTTAAATTGAGAAAGACAAACTTTTGTTTATGAACTGGAGTACATAATAAACTTTAAACATGCAATTTGATGCAAACACCAAAAACAAACAGCTGTGGTAGTCATGCCTAACCAAATATACACAACAAAGTTTGAAGGCTTGAGAAGGACAAACTTACATTATTGGTGAAGGCAGGCTCTATAAAGCCCTTGTCCATGCTGATGGGGGGGGGGGGCAATTCAAGAAGTTTACCACAGAATCTTCTTCATAAGCATTGCCTTTATTCTACATTTTGTTAAGAGTAAATATAGATGTGACAAAATAAGAAAAAATGGAGAATATTTAACATAAGATGAAGAGTGATGCTACATAACCAAGTAGCTATAAATGTAAGTACAGCGATACAGGCAAAAGGTACAGCCAAGAGCAATGCAGAGCTAAACTTCTTTAGTACCATCGGTGTTATCAAACCTTATGGTAAGAGGAAATATAGATCTTATGTGTAGAAAATGGAGGGCAAAGGAAAATAAGTTGCAGAGTGATGGTACATGAACAACTACCTGTCAATATAAGTACACTGATAAAGGACAGTAGGTACTTAAAAGAACAATGCAGAGCTAAAAAATTTCATTGGCATTGGATATATTCTACACTAATGTAACCATTCATATAGATCAGATAATTTGGAGCGAACAATTGATAAGCAAGCTATCATGCATACTGCTGTCACATAATGAACCAGGTATGTATGCAAGTACAGTGATACAGGACAACAGGTACTAACAAGAGCAAAGCAGCGGGCAGCATATTTGCGATATCCTGTCGTTCTTTTCAAACCGGAATTTTTTTCGAGCAGATTTCCTGCAAAAAAGATCCGTAAGGCACATGCAGAAAAGTAGAAGTTCAAATTGTCATGCGATATCATAGACAGTACCTCATCCTCGGAACGAGACCAGTGCATAATAAGGTTTTTCCATTCAATGTCTTCTAAATTTAGCACAGGAGACTTCACCAGAAATTCGTTTATAGACTTGCCATCAAAGTGTGATTTCCTCAGGTAACACCGATACTGCTGCAATGCTTCCTTGAAAAGCGCAAGCAAGCTTTGCTCGTCATGACTATCCAGATTGACCCTCGCCTACTTACAACAATGTAATGTAAATCATTGATGTGTTCAATCAGCAGAAAACAGGAAAATAATCACCATGAATAATAGCACTTACACGTAAGTGGGACAGGAAGATGTGAAAATGGTGTTTTTCTTCACTATAATCTTCCCATGATGGGAATATATGCACATAGTCCCTAACAACATTGAAAGCATTGTCTTTTAAACTGGGAATAACTAGAATGGGGTTCCAATCTGCAGGAATTGGCCGTCTCTACAGTTGGGATAGGTCTTCGGCCGGTGGACTTGCTGTACTTTTTGCTGGAGTGGGATTTTTCTATGGTACGGCTGGTGCTATGGCAACTGAAATTGGCATACCTTTTGCTGGAGTGCAGGTCCTGTGTGGTGCGGCTAGTGGTGTGGCCAGTGAAGTATGGGTACAGTCTGTTGGAGTCGGTCCTACGTTTTGTGTCACTGGTTGTACAGCCAATATAAGTGGGGTGTTGTCTGATTTCTCCGGCACAACCACGTTTTTCAAGGACTTTGCTGGTGCTCCTTCAGGTTCGGCAATCACCCTCTTCCTTTTTGATGTCTGATGCACAAGAACAGCATTTGAGTGGAAAAACATGGTATGATGACAGATGGAATATGTATTGATAATGGATGGGCATGGCATCTCGACATATATGATGAGTAAGCTAAGCAGATGGCGGTGCAACAAAGTAGAAGAAATGCAAGACAACATATGCAAGATACGCGCAATCAATAAAACCTTGCCAAATTAGAACAAGCACCTTGATGGGTGAACAGGACAGGCCATCTGCCTTTTGACTCCTCGAGGTTAGAATAGTCATTAGGATCATATTCTGAACAAGAATCAACAGGTGGTGAGCACATGAGTTTCATTGCGTCCAGAATGGCACTCAATGCCTTGGTGCCAATTTTGTAAGTCATTGCGGTGTTTAGCTTCAAGAGTGGACTGCTGCTAGTGCGACACAAAGCAGCTACACATATCATAGTGTAGATATAACGGGAAAACCGTAAGCATCAGAGTAAAATCAGCAAAGTGGAACTTGCTAGAATATATGTGCTAGTATTGCCGGTACGGCTAGAAAGCCTTCGCATACCAGCTCTCTTCAACTGAAGGTGCGGTACTGTTAATATCAGTGTAACTCTCAAAGGCGACACAGCTCCCCGCATTTCCTTGCTATTCTTATAGGATTCAAGTGGGCAGGCCACTACAAATCCTATTCCCATGTTTACAAAATCCTACGAATCAAAGAGGCGCGACGAGTTCAAAGTGTCCATACCAACTGACCGTATAGACCTCTACACTGCAAATGTCCCTGCTCATATTCACTACAAGGAACATACTGTACTACTGTCATACTCCCTCCATTCCAAAATATAAGTCTTGGTAGAGATTTCCACTATGGATCACATACAGATGTATCCAGATACATTTTAGAGTGTAGATTCACTCATTTTGCTCCATATGTAGTCCATGGTGGAATCTGTACAAAGACTTGTATTTAGGAACGGAGAGAGTACTTATTAAAGAAGAACGGAAGATGAACATGCTAAAGAAGAGCAAGCAGATTTTGGATAATAAAATGTTCGTTGCGCAGTGCCCACACATGATGAACCAGAGCGCATTAAGAAAGCAACTCCCTGCTGTCTCTCTATATGTGGTGCACGTGCTTTTTTGAAAGTAAATTAGGAACATTAGCTGACCAATTAAATGTTATCTGTTTCAGTAATATCAGCATCATATCAGATTCGTACTTGAGCAACAAGTTTGGAATTATGAGTGGCACGTTGTTTAGCTTGATGGATTCAGGAGCGTGCTAAGCAGGTACGATGATGGTACTGAATATAAAGGCATGTCTGCATTTGGGTCAGTCGACCATTTCAGGCGGTTGGATGAAGATCCTACGTCTCCTAACCCTTCTTCTTCCTCGTCTCTGATTCTTTCCATACAGAACACCGCACGGGCCGCCGGCCGGACTATCGCCCCCCACCGCCTGTGTTCGTCTGCCACCCCCACCCCCCCCGGCCCCACCCGCGTTGAGTTTTCTTCGTTCGGCGAGGCCCCACCACTGCACCCCCCAACAACCGAAGTCCCACCCAAGCCCCTTCGTTCGCACCGGCGAACTCCGGCGAGCTCTGAAAAATCGACTGACCCAATTTTGAAATTTAGTCTACTGTGATTTAACTAGTGTGGAATATAAAAGGCGAAAACCATAAGCATTGGGAGTATAGTGTTGAGCGTGCCATGGCGGATCTGAAGGTGCAAACCGGAGAAAGGCAACTTTGCAACCAATGTTTCCTCTCAACTAGCAAGTAAGTGATGGACAAGAAATCAGAGTAAAGCAGTGGCGATCTACTTTCTTGCTGCGATAAATAAGTTGAGCAGATACGAAAGAGTACCGCCTCTGGTGCGGCGCCGTGTATGCATCTGCTGAGAATTTGACGGTGCTGCGGTAGCGATGGCTGTCGGCAGTGTGGAAGCAGATCTAGGAGGGTAGACGGTGGCGGCGGGGCGCGGTGGACGAGACGGTCGTAGGAGCGGCGCCGGCAAGGTGGACGACGGCGGGGATGAAGCGAGAGGACGGGATGCAAGGATCCCGGTCCGAAGCCGTGGATGAGAGAGGTCGATCTCTTGTAATGGACGGCAGCGTCGGGGTATCAGCTCCGGCATGGTGGAGGAGGACGGCGGTGGATGGGGTGGCGGACGGAGGAGGCTGGGGTGGAGAGGGTGTTTTGGCGCCCATGGAGTACGAATTGGGAAATGGAGGTGGAGAGGAAGGGGGGAACCATGTCTTCAGGGCGCGCTTGTCTCAAATGCGAGGAAATTTACAAACTTAGCCCCTGTTTCAAATTTCCTACATCACAGCAATATTAGTCGGTTGGGGATAGGACGGTAATCTCGCATACACCGAATATTTGCCGATGAGAGTTTGTTTTTGGCGCCCACCGTGTATGAATCGGGGAGGGAGTCAATTTCGGCCGAGGACACACTGTGTTTTGGAACCACCGTGTATGAATCCGGGTGAGAGGCGGTTATGTCACGTTCGAGTGAAATTACAAACCTACCCCTATCGAAACCTTTAGAAATCGAGCAGATAGGCTTTGCGTGGCAGGGATAGGCAGTAGTAATTTCCATCTCGCAGATTTTGGTTTCGGGCGGTTACTGCGACTTTCCCCGCTTCGTTCAAATTTTGCATAGTGCACGTTTATCGTGATAACTCAATTCGAATCCCGTTTGTATTCTATATTTTCGGGCGGGATCCATTTTCGATTGGAATAAAATTCTATATACATCACTTTTTAATTTATACTTTCAAAAGCACAACAAATAATTCTACTCCTTTATATGTATAATATGATTTACAAATACAATGATCTCAAAATCATAAGGTTGAACTCAAAAAATTAAAACAAATTATGTTCTACTAAAATGTATGGATCAGTAATATCTATGTATTAAATAACATAGATGCGCGTGAATTCATATGAGTATGCATGTTTGATAGATTAATTTTGGTTCGAGTATGGATTACATGTATCATCATCTCGAATTCAAATATTTGAATCCCTTTTATGTTCACTCCTTTCATGCCCATCGCTCTCGCATGCATGCTCCTTCATGTAGCTATCACTCTCTTTTCTCCATCTCACCTGCACGCTCACTTCATGTTTCTCCTATCCTCGCAAACATGGTCTCTCGATGTCTCCCTTGAGAAGTGTCACACTCTCCCTATCATTATACATTACACGGTTTTCATTATCTCTCACGTCTCTACCGTTCCCTCATATCACTAGGTACCTAAGCTTTCCTTTTCACCGCCACACACACAGTCTCCACTCGTCTTTCACTTTGTCTTTATCTCTATGGGATTCTCTCACACACCCTATATGTCTCTAGATATGAATCATACCACTAAAATTACTCTCTCTCTCTCTCCTGTAGACACAACATTTGTTGCGGTCTCCTTTTCGTCTCCATCCCAGACTGACATTATTCATTTGTTTACCGATCAGACAAACTCCCCCCTCTCTCTCTCACACACACACAACTCCTGCTTCCACTCCCCTTCCCGACTACCATCTCTCTCTCACACAAAACTCTCCCTTTCGCACCCCCGTCTCATATTTCTCTCACAAACATTTATCGACTAGCCTCTAGATAGGTTTATACACCCGCACACTCGTGCTTCCACTATCGCATACATGTCTCTCTCCCGCTCCTTGTATCAATGTAGATTTTTCTTCCCTTCTTGAGACACGCCCTCTCGATCGTGCACGCACACACTATCGCCTCATTTTAAGCTGATACCTCTCGCACACACACTCTTTGTGTCTTTGTCACACATGCACTCCGTCCTCCTCCTCTCTCCCTCTCTCTCACACACTTGGGCTTTTTGCAACAACTAGCAAGATGCCCATGCGTTGCACGGAACATGAAGATGCATTTGTATGAGTAGTTTATCTTGTGGGAGAAAAGGATGAACAAGGGAAGGCCTTATTTGCAAGTGTTGAGAGGGGTGTGGGTATCTTTTTGCAAAATTGACATAGTTTCCTTCCTATCCGTCAGATATAGATCGGACGGCCTATATTGCAGGATGGCAGACACATGGTCATCACCGACTATGCTTTTAATAAGAGTAGGGATAAAAAACAGAGTTGGTGATGATGGTGGGCCTGCCATCCTGCAATATAGGCCGTCCGATTTATATCTGACGGATAGGAACGAAACTATGGCAATTTACCCGCACTCCTCTCCACATTTGCAGATAAGGCCTTCCCTCGTTCATCCTTTTCTCCCACAAGATCTTGATGTTCCGTGAAACGCACGGGCATCTTGCTAGTAAGAGTAGAAATTAGACATATACCACTTCTCCAATCTTGAAACCAGCAAAATTCCTCCTGAGGGAGTCCTGGATTAGGGGGTCCTCGGACAGCCGGACTATATCCTTTGGCCGGACTGTTGGACTACGAAGATACAAGATTGAAGACTTTGTCCCGTGTCCGGATGGGACTCTCCTTGGCGTGGAAGGCAAGCTTGGCAATACGGATATGTAGATCTCCTCCCTTGTAACCGACTCTGTGTAACCCTAGCCCCCTCCGGTGTCTATATAAACCGGAGGGTTTAGTCCGTAGGACAACAACAATCATACCATAGGCTAGCTTCTAGGGTTTAGCCTCTACGATCTCGTGGTAGATCAACTCTTGTAATACTCATATCATCAAGATCAATCAAGCAGGAAGTAGGGTATTACCTCCATCGAGAGGGCCCGAACCTGGGTAAACATCGTGTCCCCCGCCTCCTGTTACCATCCGCCTTAGACGCACAGTTCGGGACCCCCTACCCGAGATCCACCGGTTTTGACACCGACATTGGTGCTTTCATTGAGAGTTCCACTGTGCCGTCATCATAAGCAGGGATGGCTCATCTCGTTGTCATGGACAACATCACCTCTGGGGGAGCCCTGGCTGTAGGCCAAACTCTCCGACTAGGCGGATTCGTCATGACCGCCCGTTCGGCCGCTGCGCCGACGGTGACTTCTCGGGTCATCAAAAACAGTCTCCACATGGGCTCAAAATTCGCCGAGCAGATGGATCCAATGGAGCTCTCTTCTTTGAATGAGATCTTGGATCGCATGGCCGCCTTGGGAGTCGCTACAGACTATGATCGGATTGGGCTTACACCCGACCAAAGGGAGATTAACTCTCCGCTGATCACCCATCAGATAGCGGTGGTGCAGGAGCAACGCAGCGATTCTTCCTCTATCTTGAGGACAAGCTATGTCCAGATTCCCGAGCTCTCTAAGCCGGATACCCGTCTACGGGAGGACATGGCCCAAGCTCTGAACCTAGAATCAGACAGCGGGCCAGACCTATTGGGCAACAAACCGGAGCCCAAACTTTCAAAATTGGAAACTCCGCCGCTCCCGGGTCTCAGATCGGGTCAGGGTTTGGACCTAACTCTACCCACCCAGCCAGATATAAGTGATCTTTACCACATTAGACAAGAGCCCCAAGAAACTGTACATCACTATTGGGCCAGATTCCTCCTTGTAATGAGCAAGGTCAGGGACTGTCGCGAGGAAGACGCAATTTCATTCTTTTGCAAAAATTGCACGGACAAGGGAATCCTGAACGCCATAAGTCGCCGTGACATAGCACACTTCGCTGACTTGGTAGCCATAGTACAGAAGTACTGTGCGATGGAAAGCGCCTGGAAAACCCAAACAAAATTCTGGGATCCTCCGGCTCTCACTAAAACCCCCGTCCGCATTAAAAGGGTGTACTCTCATAAATCACCTGATCCAATTACAAAGAAACAAAAGCCCACTATAGGGCGTGGAACCGTACTGGAGAGATAGCTCAACGGGCCATGCAAAATTTACAGTACAGTGGATACCATACCAACACACAGCCTTAGAGCATGTTGGGTACTCCGGCAGGTGGCCGAGAGCGGTGAGGATATCCTCATCAACAATACCGCAGAGCACCATCCCGTGGATAATAACAATACAGTATTGACAGTCTTCGAGACCTTCGCCTCAAATAATAGGCGTAAGCGAGCACTCCGCGGCCTTGCCGAAGTCTGCCACGTAGCAGCAATAAATCCATGGAGCGACACGGCTATCACCTTCAATGCTAGTGACGAACCTAAATTCCGAACAGCCCGAGCACCAGGCGCCTTGGTCCTTAGTCCAATTGTGGACGGCTGCTAGCTTACTAAAGTGCTCATGGACGGCGGCAGCGGATTAAACCTCATCTATGAGGAGACCCTTCGAAAAATGGAAATAGACAGAAGCCGCATTGAGCAAAGAAGCACGACCTTCAGAGGAATCATCCCTAGTCGGGAGGCATGATGTGCTGGCAAAATCACACTAGATGTGGTATTCGGCACGCCAGAGAATTATAGGTCCGAAGAAATCACATTCCAAGTGGCCTCGTTCAATAGCGGATACCACGCCCTTCTAGGGCAGGAGGCATTCACGATCTTCCAAGCTATACCCCATTACGGGTACATGAAGCTCAAAATGCCCGGACCCAATGGAACCATCACTCTAGCTAGTGATCCGGACATAGCACTCCGCGCTGAAAATAAAACAGCCGCACTGGCCCTCAAGGCGTTATCCGAAGCCCTCGCGGCTGAGGAATTAACTGCGCTGCGCTCCACAGTGGACAGGGACGATGTGATACTCGATAAAAGATCCAAGTCCACCTCTTTTAAACCAGCGGATGAAATAGTCAAATTCCAAGTCCATCCAACGGACCGTACAAAAACAGCATCCATCGGGGCACAGTTAAACCAAATAGTAGACGCTGCACTACGGGAGTTCTTGCTCGAGAATTGGGACATCTTCGCCTGGCATCCTTCAGACATGCCAGGAATCCCACGCAGGCTAGCCGAGCATAGCCTTAACATCCTAAAGGGATTCAAGCCGGTCAAGCAAACTCTTCGGCGCTTTTCTGAGCCTAAGCGACAAGCCATGGGAGAGGAGCTAGCCAAGTTACTGGAGGCCGGATTCATTCGAGAAATAAAACATCCAGACTGGCTAGCAAACCTGGTGATGGTACCAAAGAAGGACAAATCCTGGCGCCTATGCGTCGACTTCAAGGACCTTAATAAGGCTTGCCCAAAGGATCCCTTCCCCCTCCCTCGCATCGATCAAATTATCGACGCTACCGCAGGACACGACTCATTGTGTTTCCTCGACGCATACTACGGATACCACCAAATTAAGATGGTGGAGTCCGATCAAGCCGCAACGGCATTTATAACTCCATACGGCCCCTTCTGTTTTAACACCATGCCTTTCAGGCTCAAAAACGCCGGTGCAACCTATCAACGCATGATTCACACATGCTTGGAGACACAGATTGGCAAAACAGTGGAGGCATACGTAGACGATGTGGTCATTAAAACCAGACACGTCGAATCCTTAATAGACGACTTGAGGCTCACGTTCGATAATCTCCGAACATATGACATCAAGCTCAATCCGGAAAAATGCGTCTTCGGCGTGCCCGCTGGAAAGCTCTTAGGCTTCATCGTCTCTAACAAAGGAATCAAAGCAAACCCGGCTAAAATCCGAGCTCTGTCACAGTTGGCTATCCCAACAGACCTCAAGGAAATCCAGAAACTAACTGGATGCGTGGCTGCTTTAAGCCGCTTTATCTCCCGATTAGCAGAAAAAGGCACTACCCCTTTATCGCCTCCTGCGACGCACCGAACACTTCGAGTGGACGGATGCGGTCACGGCCGGATTAGAAGAAATAAAAGCCGTTTTGGCCACGAACCCAATCTTGGCCGCACCTAACGTCGGCGAACCAATGCTGCTATATATAGCGGCAACACACCAAGTTGTAAGCGAAGTGCTCGTCGTCAAACGAGAGATGGACGGACATAAGTTCCTGCTTCAAAAGCCGGTATACTATGTATCCGCTGTCCTCACTCCATGCAAATCACGGTACCCACATTATCAAAAGATAGCATATGCAGTCTTCATGGCACCCCGGAAACTACGACACTACTTTCAAGAGTGTTCAATTACGGTGGCCTCTGAAGTGCCACTCAACGACATAATAAACAACCGCAAGGCCACGGGTCGGATTGCTAAATGGGCTATTGAGCTCCTCCCGTTCGACATAATATACAAACCACGGCGAGCCATTAAGTCACAAGTCCTGGCTGATTTCGTCACCGAATGGACAGAAGCCGAACTCCCTAAAGAGTACGGCGCTTACTCCAACTAGATTATGCACTTTGACGGCTCTAAAATTCTGGCTGGTCTGGGGGCCGGCGTCGTCCTGACGTCCCCCGCCGGAGATACGGTCCAATACGTACTCCAAATACTATACACAGACTCCAACAACGTGGCAAAATACGAGGCCCTGTTACATGGTCTCCGGATGGCAGTCTCCATGGGCATTCAACGCGTGGAGGTGCGTGGGGACTTGAACCTTGCAATATCTCAAATAAATGGAGACTTCGACGCCAAGGATCCAAAATGGCGGCTTAACGCAACGCCGTCCTCAAAATGTCAGCTTGATTTGAGGGGCTCGAATTCCACCATGTGGCTCGGGAAAACAATCAGGCAGCGGATGTCCTCGCCCGCATCGGTGCTAAGCGCGACCCCGTCCCACCTAATATCTTCTTGGAAAGGCTGTTTAAGCCATCCGTGGTATGGGAAGGGGAGACCGGTAATAATAGTCCGGACCCAGCCACAACGATAGATACCGAACACTCTGACATAATTGGAGGCTCTGCCACCGAAATACCACCTTCCACCCACGTAATAATGGTTGTCATCGCCGCGTGGACAGAACCATTCCTAGCCTACCTAAATAGGCAGGAACTACCCGAAGACCCAAACGAGGCGCGCTGCATTGTGCGGTGGTGTAAAGCCTATAAGGTCCACGAGGGAGAGCTTTATAAGAAAAGCGCTACCGGAGTCCTTCAAAGGTGCATCTCCGAAGAAGAAGGGCGGCAACTTTTGGCAGAAATTCATGCTGGACTTGGCGGCCACCACGCCGCAGCTCGGGCCCTTGTAAGCAAGGTCTTCCGTATAGGTTTCTACTGGCCGACGGCCCGAGCAGACGCACAGGACCTTGTTCAACGTTGCGTCGGTTGCCAGCTTTTTGCAAACCAAAGCCATATGCCGCCTACCGCTCTCCAAACAATCCCCATTACTTGGCCCTTTGCGGTCTGGGGGCTTGATATGGTTGGACCCCTCAAAGGGGGAAGCCATAAGAAAAAATACTTATTGGTCATGGTGGATAAATTCACCAAATGGATAGAAGCCAAACCAGTTAAAACGGCCGAATCCGGACCAGTGATAGACTTTATATCCGGGGTCGTACACCGTTATGGCGTCCCCCACAGCATCATCACCGATAACGGCTCAACTTTACAGCCGACGAGGTAAAACTTTGGTGCAGCAACATGGGCATCAAGCTCGATTATGCTTTTGTCTATCACCCGCAAACTAACGGTCAAGTCGAACGAGCAAACGGTCTTATCATGAGCGGCATTAAACCTAGATTAGTGCGATCGTTGAAGGAATCCAATGCGCACTGGGTAGAGGAGCTCGACTCCGTACTATGGGGGCTGCGGACCATGCCGAATCGCACTACCGGATACACACCGTTTTTTATGGTGTACGGCGCAGAGGCGGTACTGCCCTGCGACATAATTCATGACTCACCTCGAGTGCGCATGTATGAAGAGAAAGAAGCCGAGCTTGATCGGCAAGACAGTTTGGACGCCCTTAAGGAGGAGCGTGATGTGGCAAAAGCCCATTCCGCATTCTATCAGCAACAGGCTCGAAGATATCGAAGCAGAGAAGTACGGGCGAAAACTTATAATGTTGGCGAACTCCTTCTACACCTACCGGAGAAGAAAAAGAACAAGCTCAATCCCAAATGGGAAGGTCCCTTCGTTATTGACCAAGTTCTGACCGGTGGAGCGTACCGTCTGCGTGATGGATCGGACAATCGACTCTAGCCAAACCCATGGAACGCAGCCAGGCTCCGAAGGTTCTACGCCTAGCACCGGACTCGGTGTTCGTCTCCTTACCTCTGTCAATTTTTTGTATATGCGTTATCTGTCTTTTCTTTCTTTCTTCCCCTTTTTTCTTCAAGGCCTTAAAAGGCTAAAATGTGTCTTGACTACACAATCTTGACGCGCTAGCTGCGCTCATGATACCTGGGGGCTTCTTATACAGAAGCTTAATATAACTATCTTCCGGGCTCTATGCCCCACACATGTGTTATTCTTCCGCATGGACCTTTTTTCGCCAATATATGCATCGATATGACTTAAGTTTTGGCCCAGCTGGGTTGCCTGGCTCTTGTGTTTATGCCCTACGTTCCCGTTAATTCGGCTAGGGCATAAGGGGAGCACCTCTGCGATTGTTACTGCCGGGTCAACCGGATGTGTACCTCAGACTGGGTGAAGCCGAAAGCTAGCGTTCTTAAGGGAATACTCGGTCGGTGAACAAAAGATGACCTTTACTTATTGTAAATACGTGCCCCCAGATGTTTATATCTTGCGTCTCATTTCGCAGCTCGAACATGCACATTAGGGCATGCGTACCCAGGGAAAGGAACCCTTAACGGAACTATCCATGTAATATAACATAGCTAGTTGGGTACTTGTCTGTTCAAGCACTTATGACCCCTACGCCTGGTTTCCACGCATACCTCGGTTTCTACATAACTGAGCGGGTATTCGGATACACTCCAGCCTGTCCGGTCCAGAGGTTGAAGCGAAAAGGTCCGCCATGACAAACGATTTACAATCCGGCTAGGGACAATACATGTCACTTGAAGTACACAGTCACTTAGACTGACTAAATTCTTCTTCTATACCATCCAACAGGCTTTCTAGCCTACAATCATGTTGGGAATACTTTGCGGCTAATTCTACTTGGTCATACACCAAACTGACGGGGATCTCTTTCCCATCAGGCCCCAGAGGTCCGACCTCCGCCATGTGGTTCGGGTCACCCTTGGTATATCGCGTCTTCACCATGGCCCAGGCTTCCCTCGCACCTTGTCGGCAGGCCGATATCTTCCATAATCGTAAGCGCCGCCGCGCTCCCTTGAGCTTCTCTATAAGCTCCCCCATGCCACCTGGCGGGGAGGCGGACGGCCACAAGGCTTGGGCAATACCCTGCATCACCTGCCGAACTTGTTCGTGCAGTTGGGAGAGCTCTGGCAGAAGATCACCCGCAGACCCGGGCATCTCCTCCGCGGGACGACCCGTCAGCATACCTGCAGACATAACTCTGTTAGCCGGCTTCTTCGCCGAACTCTCTAAAAGTTCGTTCAAGCACTTACTGAAAATGCCGCGTCGAAGCCGCTTATTCTCCTTCACGGAGTCAGCAAGCTGGGCTCAAATATCTTTCAGTTCCACGCCCAGTTGGATATTGGCGTCTTGGAAATCGTTTTTGTCCCGCCTAACTTGCGTAAGCACGCGCTCGCCAGCCTTTAGTTGTTGTAGAGCATGTTGCTCGTGCGGATTCACTCCGGGACCATCTGCACAATCTATTGTTAGATTTGCACGCATGTCGCATACTACCTGATACATGACATTCTTTGCAATGAAAACAAGCGTTACCAGATGGGGCCTTCTCGGACTCCTTCACCGCGGCAACTGCGGCCTGAAGCCGGGCTTTGCATTCCTCCAGCTCTAGAGACAACTGGGTATTCTTCTCCGTAAGAACCTATGCAAACAATGATCCTTAAATCAGTTGTACCAACTGCTTCAAGTCTCAGGGGCTACTGATATACATAATTATTAGATTTCCTTTCTCGTATATCTTTCACATACTGGTCCGTGGCTCTGGCAAGACCATTTTGAGCAGCTCGGATGTACGCGTCTCCTGAGTTGAAGGCATCGAACGCCTCTTGGGAGAAACAAGCGTCACGGAGTACGGCCCGGCGACGCCTGTGATTCATGGTGCTCTCCACTTCGGAATTTGTAGCGGATAGCCTATCCGCATCCTCTGTAGGAGGAACATCCGGCGTTGGCCCCATGTTAGCGTCCGCCTCTATGTCCGGCTCTGGAGCTCGACTGGTGGAGGCGTGACCTGCAACCTCTCCGGATATAGTCCGGCGAGCGTTTTTCCTACTAGGAAACATGGGCGTTATTATATTTTAAAAGACGACCACCGCGGAGCGGGGTTCTCTTTCATACCTCTGCGACGGCGTCTCAGTCCTGACCGCCTTCCTTTTAAGCCTACCCGGCTTCGGTGCCCCTTGTTGGCGAGTCACTGCGGGTTCGGCATGGCGTCCCGAGGGCCTTCCCTGTAGAACACCATATGTGTGCGGTAGGTGAAGTGCAGAAAAAGGGATCCCTCTTGGAAGTTAGGGCTCCGGTTTTACTTACATGCGATGCGGGGAGCAGCCCAGGATAATCGGCTATGATAGCCACCAAGGTACCGTCACAGTTCAACTGATAGAACGTTCTGTCGAAGAGCTCCACAAATGTGTCCGGATCTTCTTCGAGTCCGGGGTCGAGGGCCCGGTCAGGGTCCTCTGGTTGTGGAGATGGGCTGTGGGCCTCCCTCACGGCTTTTCGCAGTTCCTGTTATGAAATAACAAGGTAAATACTTATGACAAAGAATGCGGAAAGGACTGGAGTAGAAAGTAGCAGCTCACCCAGCTTGGGGGGTTGTACATGGAGAATCCATCCCGTGGCTTGATACGGGCGAACTCATCTTCTTCTCCTTTATACAAATCGGACAGTATCTTCGCTAGGGCAGCGACGGAGTTCGGACCTTTACGACCGCAGCGGGTGGCGTCGTCTTCCCCATTGAAGTGCCACATGGGTTGTCCCCGATATTGAAGTGGCTGCACCCCCCGCATTATACATATGGACATAACCTCGGTTATTGTCAATCCTGATTTGGCCAGCATATCTGTCCGACCCATCTGGTAAAGGACTTCCCCGTTATCTTCCTCCTGGGGGCTCCGAGGGCACCAGCTGCAGCGTTTCTTCAAAGGGGCGTTGTCGAACTCAGGAAGGCCCATCCGAATAGGATCTGGAAGGGGGACATCCTCCATATAAAACCACTCTGAAGGCCAGTCTTCGGACGTCTTCTTCGGTGTACCGGACAGGTATCCGGTACCGGCGATGCGCCATATTTTGGCTCCGCCCACTTGATATAGTGACCCCTTCTGTGTACGGGGCACGAGGCAGAATAGCCTCCGCCATAGCTCAAAATGAGCTTCGCAGCCCAGAAACAGCTCGCAAAGGGCGACGTAGCCAGCGATGTGTAGGATGGAAGCGGGGGGTAAAGTTATGCAACTGGAGGGCGTAGAACTCCAGGAGCCCGCGGAGGAACAGATGGATTGGGAATCCAAGTCCCCTTAGTAAATAAGGGACAAGGCATACCCGCTCCCCCTTGGATGGGTTGGGGGAGCTCTCCGCTTGCTCCCCGCCATTATAGGTGGCGAGCCCGGCTCGAACAGGAACCATATACGCTGGAGGGAGAAATCCCTGGGTCTGTAACTCTACTAATTGGCTGTGAGGGACGGAACACCTCTTCCAATCGCCGGGCTTAGAGCTACGGGAGCGAGAGGAGGAGCTGCGATGGCCGGCCATGTTGGAATGGATTCTGCCAGGCGCGCTCCGATGGATACTCGTTGTGGTAGGATGGTGTGATCTGGATCTAAGAATACCCGTCTCTTTAATAGATGGTTTACTCACATGGTTAGGGAGGCAAATGTAAAATGCCCTGGCTCCTCGCATTCGCTCGACACGTGGAAGATAGCCATTATTAGGCACGGAAGCCAAGGAGTGCCACATTTATGGGAAGCCGGACACTACTCAACAGGTACTCAGAATTTGGAGAAGAACCCGCCTTACAATGCCAAAGACAATCTGCGTGCCGGACTCATCGTCATTGAAGCCTGGTTCAGGGGCTACTGAGGGAGTCCTGGATTAGGGGGTCCTCGGACAGCCGGACTAATCCTTTGGCCGGACTGTTGGACTATGAAGATACAAGATTGAAGACTTTGTCCCGTGTCCGGATGGGACTCTCCTTGGCGTGGAAGGCAAGCTTGGAAATACGGATATGTAGATCTCCTCCCTTGTAACTGACTCTGTGTAACCCTAGCCCCCTCCGGTGTCTATATAAACCGGAGGGTTTAGTCCGTAGGACAACAACAATCATACCATAGGCTAGCTTCTAGGGTTTAGCCTCTACGATCTCGTGGTAGATCAACTCTTGTAATACTCATATCATCAAGATCAATCAAGCAGGAAGTAGGGTATTACCTCCATCGAGAGGGCCCGAACCTGGGTAAACATCGTGTCCCCCGCCTCCTGTTACCATCCGCCTTAGACACACAGTTCGGGACCCCCTACCCGAAATCCGCCGGTTTTGACATCGACACCTCCCTTATCTCATCAAAACCGCCAAAGGAATATATTTTGAGTGAAACATAACATTTTTTTAGTGATATACTTATTTGAAAACTAGACTTTTTTTCTATCAAATTGGTGAATATGTATTAATCTACTCAGATCGTGTGGCAACGCATTGGCACATTGCTAGTAGTTATTATAATTTTGTGGACACCAGACAAACGGTCGAGTACATATACGAAGTGAAGAGGCGCATGCACGCAGTCGGTCTCTCGCTGTCTCGCACACATGAGTGTTACGTAAATGCAACGTTAACAAATAAACGCTAAAACCCTGGTGCACGATTGCTGCATTCACGGGTACCGGGTACGTGGTGGAGCGCACCTTTGTAGGAATAGTCAGCTCGCGTGATAATTTGATCCGTAGGAGTTGATGGTCGGGACCACAGGTGAACGACTTGGAGGCGGTGGCTCGCCAGTTGCCACAGATCGAGTAGCCACGTTTAAAATATCATTTTTTAGCGGGGTTAAGAGTTCCGATTTTCAATGGCGCGGTATAAGTACTAAGTAATTTTTAGAACGATTGGTATGGAGCGAAAATGGAATTCATAGTACTACCTACTACGTACCTCCTTAGCGTATGGTTGTATGGGTTTATGTTGCGAGATGTTGAACCTGGTAGTTCAAGGGCAAATACTATGTTTAGATTTAGATGTTGGTTTTCAGTAATGAAAATCGGAAGGGGGAAACCCTTCTTTGATTAAAAAAAACTACTACCTCCGTTCTGGTTTACTAGTCCCCATCGTTTTTTGGGTCAAAGTTTGTCCAAGAATTTTACTTGTAAAATGTGAATGGAAAACGAGATTTTGTTATACGCAAACAAAAAAGGACTGGAGGGAGTGATTGCTCTGACACGGACGCGACCTCTCATAGCGCAGGCATTGAACCGGCACGCCATCCAAGAGGGCCCCACTCGCTGCAGGCCCGGCTGAACACGCCTCCTCGCCGCATGCAACCGGCTTCAGACTGCCCCGCCTGCCTTCATTGAATCCGCGCGTGTGCCGGCAACACGTTCTTCCGCGAGCCGGCCGGCATTTTAGAACACAAAAATTGACCAAAATATAATTAATTACGCATGGTCTTGACTTGTTGTGCTCGCACTGGTAGCAGGACCTAGAGGTTTTTCTTTATTCATAACTCTCCTCAATTTTTTTTGGCTTTGAAGTGAATCATGGTTGTGGACATTATGTATGAATGTGGAGATATCTATGAACATGAGTTTGATGTGGAAGTTGAACTTGGAATGTCGGGCTTGCGCGTGAACTATACCATGTCCAATGCTTCATCTGTTATTGTTTGGAAAGTAATTGCTGTTATTACATGACCCAAAAAAAAATTTGTGCCACATCAGTAGATGCACGGACATCACAACAGGCATGTTGACTGGATAAACATTTGAACCTAGCTACTATGAAGGAAATTTTGTATTGACAACAGTTTTAGATAGCAGGAGATGCCTAGCCTGCTCTGCCTCTGCTAGCATATTTCTGGCTTCTTCCATCTCTTCTTTGGCACGGGTGAACAGAGCATCTGATTGCTCTTTTCGCTTCTTCAGGAACTCAGCTACATTCTCAAGGGCTGATGCACGCTTTCTTTCAGCCTTTACTAGAGCCACGAGGACACGAACAGCTGAGGACTCCACCTGGCTTGTATGTAATCCAGCATCATCTGGGAATTTGCACCTTGTGTCTAATCCAGCATCATTAGGGAACTGGCACCTTGTGTGTAATCGAGCCTCATTCTGGAAACATGATCTCGAGGTTGACCATACTTCCCTCCTCGCAGGAACTGCATCCTGACATGAAGTTACTTCTTTTTTAGATAATTACTTAGAGCAACCCAGATCCATTTAGTAGAAGCCAGATAAACAGAACTGGGAGAAGTAAATTCAAAAGGAAAAAACATAAAAATAGACTACAAGGTGAGAACACCCTGTTCCTACAACAAGCTAAAAAAAGCATTAGGACGATTAAGACTCTTCTTATGACACATCGAAGAACACGAGGCTTAAGAGAAACAGAAACTACAACATATACACATCGAAGAACACGAGGCTAAACGAAAGTAATTGAAAGGGTGTTACTTACCAAAGCTCGTTTTACAGGTTCGGTGCAGCTCCTCTTTAACTTGCCACGCTCCTTGAAGATGTCCCCAATATCCCGTGTTTGGTCTTCATTGCTCCTCTGCATGTTCGCACTCATGGTTTTAAAATCTCAACATGGCAAGAAAAATATACTACTAGTAATACTCGCGAATCTTGTGGGCAACATTAAAGCACTCGTCTGCCATGTTAGAGCATCTCCAACAGAATCGCAACGCGTGGCGCTTTAAAAAAGTGTTTACAATGTTGAGAGCAAGAAGTAGAGATAGAGAGTAGAGGATAGTTCTCAGCATAGATAGATAAAAAAATAGATTATTCAACTACTCCTCGTCGTCCGACTCCTCCTCGGTGATGTCCTCCTCCGACGACTGACTGTAGGCGTGAACATACCGATCGTCGTCGGATTCCCAGGGCGACGCTGCTCCTAGCCTCGTGTTGAATTGAGGATCCGCTTTTCGCCTATGCTTGTCCTCGCGATAGTGTGCTCGCTCCGCCCTCCTCTTATCCCTCTCCGCCCTCCTCTTATCCCTCTCCGCCCTCCTTTGCTCGTACAACTCGCGCTCGTTGATGATGTCCTGCAGGAAGCGTTGGCGCCACAGTGCCATGGCTTGCTCGTCCATCTCGGCGATGCCGAGACGGTGTCCCTGTTGGGAATCGTAGCATAATTTAAAATTTTCTTACGCTCACCAAGATGCATCTATGGAGTCTACTAGCAACGAGGGGAAAGGAGTGCATCTACATACCCTTGTAGATCGCGAGCAGAAGCGTTCCAATGAACGTGGATGACGGAGTCGTACTCGCCGTGATCCAAATCACCGATGACCGAGTGCCGAACGGACGGCACCTCCGCGTTCAACACACGTACGGTACAGCAACGTCTCCTCCTTCTTGATCCAGCAAGGGGGAAGGAGAGGTTGATGGAGATCCAGCAGCACGACGGCGTGGTGGTGGATGTAGCGGGTCTCGGTAGGGCTTCGCCGAGCTTCTGCGAGAGGGAGAGGTGTTGCAGGGGAGGAGGGAGGCGCCCAAGGCTGTTGTGTTGCTGCCCTCCCCCCCTTTATATAGGCCCCCTGGGGGGGCGCCGGCCCTGGAGATGGGATCTCAAGGGGGGGGGGGGCGGCGGCCAAAGGGGGGAAGGAGTTGCCTTGCCCCCCAAGGCAAGTGGGAAGCCCCCCCACCCTAGGGTTCCCAACCCTAGGCGCATGGGGGGAGGCCCATGGGGGGGCGCCCAGCCCACTAGGGGCTGGTTCCCTTCCCACTTCAGCCCATGGGGCCCTCCGGGATAGGTGGCCCCACCCGGTGGACCCCCGGGACCCTTCCGGTGGTCCCGGTACAATACCGGTAACCCCCGAAACTTTCCCGGTAGCCGAAACTTGACTTCCTATATATAATTCTTCACCTCCGGACCATTCCGGAACCTCTCGTGACGTCCGGGATCTCATCCGGGACTCCGAACAACTTTCGGGTTTCCACATACACATATCTCTACAATCCTAGCGTCACCGAACCTTAAGTGTGTAGACCCTACGGGTCCGGGAGACATGCAGACATGACCGAGACGCCTCTCCGGTCAATAACCAACAGCGGGATCTGGATACCCATGTTGGCTCCCACATGTTCCACGATGATCTCATCGGATGAACCACGGTGTCGAGGATTCAATCAATTCCGTATGCAATTCCCTTTGTCAATCGGTATGTTACTTGCCCGAGATTCGATCGTCGGTATCCCAATACCTTGTTCAATCTCGTTACCGGCAAGTCTCTTTACTCGTACCGCAATGCATGATCCCGTGACTAACGCCTTAGTCACATTGAGCTCATTATGATGATGCATTACCGAGTGGGCCCAGAGATACCTCTCCGTCACACGGAGTGACAAATCCTAGTCTCGATCCGTGCCAACCCAACAGACACTTTCGGAGATACCCGTAGTGCACCTTTATAGTCACCCAGTTACGTTGTGACGTTTGGCACACCCAAAGCACTCCTACGGTATCCGGGAGTTGCACGATCTCATGGTCTAAGGAAAAGATACTTGACATTGGAAAAGCTCTAGCAAACGAAACTACACGATCTTTTATGCTATGCTTAGGATTGGGTCTTGTCCATCACATCATTCTCCTAATGATGTGATCCCGTTATTAATGACATCCAATGTCCATAGTCAGGAAACCATGACTATCTGTTGATTAACGAGCTAGTTAACTAGAGGCTTACTAGGGACACGTTGTGGTCTATGTATTCACACATGTATTACGATTTCCGGACAATACAATTATAGCATGAATAATAGACGATTATCATGAACAAAGAAATATAATAATAACCATTTATTATTGCCTCTAGGGCATATTTCCAACACTCCCGCCTCCGGTTGTCGCGACGATCCTCATCGGTGATAAGCCGCGGCAGAGGCGCCAGCTCCTGTGCCCGCTCCCGCATCGGCACGTTGGGGAAGTTCAATGTTCTATGAGGCCACCGGAGGCGCCACGCTGTCGTGTCGTACGCGCGGGCAGCCTCATTGGCGGTGTCGAAATTGCCGAGGCCGAGGCGCATCCCGCGGAACCGGATCTCGACGGAGAAGCCACCGGAGGGGCGCGCGCGGACGCCGCGGTATCCCCAAGTTTCTCGACGACGCGGCAGCATGGTGGCGCAGCGGCGGCGAGGCGACAGAGAGCGGGGAGAGAGCGGTGGCGAGGCACAGAGCGGGGAGAGAGCGGTGGGAGGGCGTTGGATTTTATAAAGCGCGTCGGACGCCGCACGCCAAAACTAGCGCACGCCCGGCCGCTTTTTCCCGCACGCGCGCAATCCTTTCCCGATGTCTCTGCTATCTCTACTCTCTTCTCTACTGTTATATTTATTTTATATTTAATATTTATCTCTACTTCTCTACTCTCTATTTTTTCTCTACTTTTTCCCTACTCTTATAAATAACAGAGGTTGTGATGATGGTGTTCCTGCCATCCTGCAATATAGGCCATCCGATTTATATCCGACGGATAGGAAGGAAACTGTGGCAATTTTGCAAAAATATACCCACACCCCTCTCCGCATTTGCAAATAAGGCATTCCCTCGTTCATCCTTTTCTCCCACAAGATAAACTACTCATACAAATGCATCTTGATGCGTGCAACGCATGGGAATCTTGCTAGTTCTAAAAAACTATCCATCATTTGCCACACTACTGGTTGCAGATGAAATACCTACCCAAGCACAGCGCGATACAGGAGTGACGCACAATTACAAGCTGATATTCTGTTGGACAATGGAGGCTATAAGCAATTACTTTTACGGGAACAATAGCACCCAGGAAATTTGAAGGGTAGGTATGAACAAAATTGGAACTGCACATGTACTGCTAAGTGATTCAATACACACATTACCAATCGAGGAGGAGAACGATGGTTGCGGCGGCCTCTGTGAGTCATGGTCGGCAATGGGAGTCAGTTCATTGTCCACAACGGTGGTGCTTCTGCGCTTGGCATCAGCTTCCGGGAAGCAGATCCGAGACCGTGGAAGACGCTCCGTGTACGACAACAACGGTGGACCGGCTCCAGTGCGGCGTACGAGGTCGTCGATGAGGCAGATGCACTGCGGTGAACGAGTGCGCCGATGTAGAAGGGGGGAGCACAAAGGCTGTGGTGCCATGGAGAAGTCTATTTTGCGTTGGGGATAGAAAATGGGGAGTATTCAGGTGTACTACTCTGGGTGCCGGGGTGGGGTTGGCTGGGTAGGGTGAACTTGAAGTTACGAAAACAGCCCCCTACCAACCGTCAGCTGTAGGCCTGTTCCGAAGGCTATGATGGTAACTTCCCACTGCTCGAATCAGGGTCGCGGGAGATTTTCCCGCCGACCTCACAATTTTGTGACACTGAACTCCCCGTGTGGCGTGTTGGGTGATTCGGCTAAGCAACTAGCGAGTAGTACTAGTAAACTCTGCATATTAGGTTTGACCGAAGTCAAACTTCCTAAAGTTTGACCAAGTTTATAGAAAAATATAAACATTTACCATAACAGATATGTATGATGTGAAAGTACATTCAATAATGAATCTAATGGTATTTATTTGCTATTGTATATGTTAATATTTTTTGTTATAAACTTTTTGAGAGTTTACAAAACTTGACTTTGACCAATGCTAATACGCAGACTTAAATAAAAACGGAGGGTGTACACATTTGTTTTCTTAGTATGTAGTGAATTAATAATTTGTTGAAATTGTGAAATAAATATATTAGGCTACTAACTTCGAATGTAATGGTCTATACAATTCAACAGTTACAATCATTGTCGAATTCCAAGATGTATACGAGGTCTATAGTACTTCACAACATGCTCAAACTCGCATAATCCCAGTCAAATGACAATCAAAATGCATTTCATAGTTATTACTTTGTAGGATGCAACAAAACCAACAATAACTCTACATCAGCCATTATAAAAGCAACATTTTGAACATATCCCAATGTGTGAATGAAACATGCAGAGAGAGCTTGCAAAGATGGAGCAGATAGGGCGGGAAAGATTGTATGTATGTGGACGAGAGAGTAGGAGACAAACCTAACGAAACAGAAAGAGGGAGATAGAGAGAGAAAGAGAGATGAAGAAGTTAGGTCTGTGAGAAAGATGGAGACATGTAATATACATGAGATGAGTGTCCATCCGGATTCTGTACACGTGGAAGGAGAAGAGACAACAGGTTTGATGAGAGAGCTAGAAAAACATGGACAAGAGGGGAAGGATCTCGTGGGTTGAGGGATTGATAAATTTGTGCGGGGGAGAGAGGGATTGGTAATTTTGTGCGAGAGAGAGAGGGTGGGGGGAGGAGTCAGTCAGCCGTCGTCACATCATCCTGCTTCCAAATGGCTCCGCATTCTCTAGCGCCGTCTTTGATCTCCTCGATGCCCTCTTTGAAGATTGAGGTGTTGTGCATGCTGGGGTGCGAAGAAGCACAGGCGAGAGTGGTTGCCATATAACCTTGGATGGGGATGAATTGTGTGCTCGGGGGAGGGGGTGTGTGTGTGTGTGATGTGTGCTATGTGTGTGTGTCAGATATTGAGAGAAAACAAACCTAAGGGGAGAAATGGGTGTGTATGTGACGGAAAGCTACTTGCTAAACAGGGTATTCACGAAGAGATTGTGCGTGCGAGATAGAGAGCGATGTGCAGGCCTTGAGGTGGGCAGGGGCCGGGTTAGGGTGTCAAAATGTGCGTGTTGATGCATGTGTTACATGCGATCGTGCAAGGGACGGACGAATCGAGAGATATGGTTGCTGTGTTACGGATGCTCCTCTCTCTCTCTCTCTCTCACACACACACACACACACACAAGTAAAATAGAAGACCGTTCTCTCATGTATACACAACATATCGGCATCTGTCTATGTCTCACTCATGCATGATAATTTGCACATTCACACCTCTCTATGTCTCTATCACACGCACACCGTCTCCACATTGCCCTTCCGCCACAACACACATATGAACACATACACACGTTCTCTCTCAGTCACACACACAAGGGCTGTTTGGTTTGAGACTAAGTTTGCCGAAGGTTGCCACACCTAAGGTTAGGCAAGTTTGACAAACTTAGGTGGGTGTTTGGTTCAAGCCACACCTTAGGCAAGCCACATTAGGGTCCCACATTACATACACTCAAAAAGTGTGGCAAGATTCCCTTAGGCTTGCCAACTTGTGGCTCTCATTTTGAAGAACTAACCTTAGGCAAGTGTGGCAACATTGTCTCTATAATAAGTGGGCCATAGGGGCAATAAAGTGTGGCAAAAACCAAACACATGCCAACTAAACTGTGGCTGCCAAATTTTGGCTTGGCAAACGGTGGCTGGTAACCAAACAGCTCGAAAATCAGTATTAAAAAAAACTAGGGCGCACCTAAAACGTCCAAATCGAGATAAACACGAACTGGAGCTAAATTCAAATATATGGAAATATTGTAGCGTCAAGAACTTTTCCCGAAAAAAAAGTTGAGTAATATTTCGGGATTGTTTTCACACACACAAAAAGGTTCGGTGGATGTCCTTCGAGCGCGACACGGTGACGCACCGTTCGATCGATCGCGCAGCCGTGGTTCACGCGCTTGCACAGGATTCCGTATCGTGGCTGTGGTAACTAATAAAAGCGCTGCCTAAGTCTAATGTTTACATGTACTAGTACGGTTTTCTTTTAAGTTTGACCAACCCTATATAAAACTAAACTAAGCTCCCATACACGCACTCATCAATATGCCGCCGCCGCCGTTGCGCATGCCGGCGGCCGCCTGCTCCGGCCAACAATTTCTCGCCCTTCACCGCCGTGTCGCCGCCAAGCCGAAGGCTCGCCCGCTCACGTCGTCTGCAGTCCCTCCTCGCGATGCCACCGCGCTGCCAAGCACGCGAGCAGCTGGTGGAGCCGCGTCTATGCACGCAGCGTACGAAGAGGAGGATGAGCGCGTGCTCTAGCACGCCGGCGAGGAAGAACTAGCGTGTCATTGTCGTCTCCGCCCGCGCGGAGGAGGCGCGCATGGTGGCTGTCGCGGCGGAAGCCGGTCGCGCGCGCGTCGAGCCCGCAAACCGGGTGCGGACGCGGAATCTACCTTCGAGACCTTGAATGCCACGTGGATCCTGCAATCTGAAGGAGCAATTTGGGGGTAGACTCTTGTGAGTCGTTTGATGCAACCTGGATGGCTAGAAGGGCTTCTTCAACCTTCGAAATAGATGCACGGTTCATCTTCTCAGCCCGCCACACGCCTAACCGCCTGCCGCCGCCGCCGCGCCCTCCCCTGAACCGCCTGCCACCGCCATGCTCCCCCCACCCCCGCCATCCATTTAACCCCGTGCATGATCCATTTTTTTCCGGCGAACTGCACTCCACACCCAACACTCATAAGATAGATCATGGGCACCCTGCCGTCTTCTTCCTTCACTCCGTCAAACTTCTTTCACAAATCAACTGACCCAAATTATACTATTAGTACGAATGTATTAACTACAGTAGGAACACGAAGATACGAGCAGTAGTACCAACCGCAAGAAGAACAGTAGTAAGACATAGTACTAGTACTACTGTACGTACTAATGAGTTCAAATAACGAGAAAGAACATAAGCATAGTTCTGCTGGGGCCTTAGCACAACACACCCTTGAAAATAAACTAAGCAACTAGTCCGCTTGACACTGCAGTAGAACCAGCATGAGCGACGGCACTGCCACCTACTCGAAGTCCGAGTCCACGTCCTCGACTTCGTCCTCGTCGCTCTTCCTCTTCGCCGACGCTTCTTTGCTTGAACCGGACACTGGGCTCTGCTTCTTCATCCAATCCTTGTAGATATTTAAACAAAGGTAGGCATCCATTGCTGCGTACAGGATGTGATCTTCATCTAATGTCTTCGACTCCCATGCATGATGAAACTCGTGATGAGGTTTCTTCAGTTTAGCGTACGAACGATCAATCATGGCTGCTGCCAGGGTCAGCATTGAAGGCTGAGAGGAGGACACCAGCCCTTCCTTCTGCAGGTCGAAGGGGTCGCCTACAACGAGGCCTATCCGACCCAGGATTTCCTTTTCGTTCCTAAAGTCTATAGTAACGAATTTGACTCGGCCGCCCTTGAGTAACTTCTTAAATTCCTCGCACTCAACGTCGGCATGGCATATGTGGTAGACCAAATATAAGTCATGCACGCAAACCTGGATCACAGCGGGCTTCTTCTTCTCTGCCTCCTTTAGTTTCTTCTCGCTTCCCAGGACTGGGGTGTACTCAACATCTAGCACAGCGACCCACTCATCATTTGAGTTTGAGTTTTAGAACATGCGTTTGAAGCGAGCAAGGCATTCTTTCACCGTTGCGGAAGAACAGGTGTAGAACTCATCGCCGGTGTAACGCCCACGATGCGGCTATATCTCCCACGTGTCGAGGCACGACTTAGAGGCATAACCACATAGTGGTTTTGTTGCAAGAAGGGTCATCTTCACACAATCCCATGTAATGAACAAGAATGGGATAAAGAGTTGGCTTACAATCGCCACTTCACACAATACATAAATATAATTCATACATCATCCAAAACACATACATATAGACCGACTACGGTCAAGATCCAGATGAAAATAAGACAACCCCAAATGCTAGATCCCCGATCGTCCCAACTGGGCTCCACTACTGATCCTCAGGAAAAGACACATAGTAACGACCACGTTCCTCGTCGAACTCCCACTTGAGATCGACCCCATCATCTGCACTGGCATCGTCGGCACCTGCAACTGTTTTGGTAGAATCTGTGAGTCACGAGAACTCAGCAATCTCACACCCGCGAGATCATAACTATTTAAGCTTATAGGAAAGGATGGAGTAATGAGGTGGAGCTGCAGCGGCAAAAGCATATATGGTGGCTAACATACGCAAAGAGAGCGAGAAGAGAAGGAACGGAACGGTCGTCATCTTGTAATGACCAAGAAGTGATCCTGAACTCCTACTTACGTCATACATAACTCAGACCGTGTTCACTTCCCGGACTCCGCCGAGAAGAGACCATCACGGCTACACACGCGGTTGATGTATTTTAATTGGGTCAAGTGACAAATTCTCTACAACCGGACATTAACAAATTCCCATCTGCCTCATAACCGCGGGCACGGCTTTCGAAAGATAATACCCTGCAGGGGTGTCCCAACTTAGCCCATCATAAGCTCTCACGGTCAACGAAGGATAAACCTTCTCCCGGAAAGACCCGATCAGTCTCGGAATCCCGGTTTACAAGACATTTCGACAATGGTAAAACAAGACCAGCAAAGCCGCCCGATTGTGCCGACAAATCCCGATAGGAGCTGCACACATCTCGTTCTCAGGGCACACCGGATGAGCAGTCCGTACAACTAAAAACAATCCTCGAGTTTCCCCAAGGTGGCACTGCAAAGGGCTCTAGTTTGGACCAGCACTCAGAGGAACACTGGCCCGGGGGTTTAAAATAAAGATGACCCTCGGGCTCGCGAAAACCCGGGGAAAAAGAATTAGGCGGCAAATGGTAAAACCAAGGTTGGGCCTTGCTGGAGGAGTTTTATTCAAGGCGAACTGTCAAGGGGGTCCCATAAATCACCCGACCGCGTAAGGAACGCAAACTCAAGAACATAATCCCGGTATATCAGAAACTAGGGGCGGCAAGAGTGGAACAAAACACCAGGCATAAGGTCGAGCCTTCCACCCTTTACCAAATATATAGATGCATTAATTAAATAAGAGATATTGTGATATCCCAGCATATCCATGTTCCGACATGGAACAAACATCAACTTCACCTGCAACTAGCAACGCTATAAGAAGGGCTGAGCAAAAGCGGTAACATAGCCAAACAACGTTTTGCTAGGAAAGGATGGTTAGGGGCTGACATGGCAAAATGGGAGACATGATATAGCAAGTGATAGGTAGCGTAGCATGACAATAGAGCGAACAACTAGCAAAGCAAAGATAGAAGTGATTTCGAGGGGTGGTCATCTTGCCTGCAAGGTTCTCAGAGTTGTCGAAAGCTTGATCCTCGTAAGCGTACTCAACAGGTTCCTCGTTCACGAACTCGTCTCTCGGCTCTACCCAAGACAAGAATACAAACAAACGGAACCACAATCAACCACGAGAAATGCACAAGCAACATGATGCAAAACATGTATGATATGCAAGATATGATATGCGATGCATATGCGTGCTCCGGAAGGAAAATGATGAACAAGGTAGTAACTTGGCAAACCAAGCATGCCACTGGAAAGATGAGATGATTTCGGTCGAAATCGATATAAAAATCACCGGAAACGGATGCACGGTTTGCAAATGGCAAGCAAAACAAGAATGACACGAATCTGTGACTAACAGCATGATAACACTTAAAATGCAACAAGTAACAATGCTACAGCACTCCAACATAGCAACAAAGCATATGGCAGTAATCTACAGGAGATGCTTGACAAAAGATGAACACTGAGCTATGGCTAGTTCACAACATAACAAGCTCAAAAAAGCATGGCAAAAGTGCAAAAGATAACAGGATCACAGACTGGTGAAAAACTGGACATGGCAGAAAACAGTATCAGGTAGCAATGTTCAGAGCACGAAATCAACATGATACAGGAACTTAACATGGCAAAACAAGGCATGGAGGTATTCTACTAAATGCATATGACAAAAGTCCCTTGCTGACCATAAGCCAAAAAGGACCAGAAGATATGATGGCAAGCATGTAAACATAGCAACTTTCGTTATCAGGTTTCAGACTTAGCAGAAAACAGAGCATGGCAGAAACAATAATATGAGGGCATGTTGGTGAGCTTGATGCACTCACCACAAAGCAATGCATGACAAAAAAACATACCTACAGAAAGATGGCATGTTTATAAAGCTATCCATGGCAAGAACAAAAGCATAGCATGTATGGATCAACTACAACAAGCTTGGCAATAATGAATATCATGTTAAGAATCTGCCAGAAATATTTTATAGTAAAAGTAGAGCAAGATTGAGTCATGCTATGGTACTCCATAATTGCAAACAAGGGCAGGAATGGATCAATTACAACTATAGCTACAAAAAATCCTTACCAAACATCACCAAAATATGCATGGATCTCTCTGTAGCATCAAGTTTACATGGCAACAAAATAACAGCAGACAAGGACTTGGAGAAATCACTAAGTCCCTGAAATCAGAAACATTACGGAGCCTACTTTGCATGCTTGTGATAGTCACCACAGAAATCACAAAAATACATGGCATACACCACTGGAAAGATGGCATGGCATACAACAAAACACATGTAGAGCTCATGCCCATAAGATGCACAGTTTAAATGATACAAAAATGACAAATCTCCAAGTTCTGCTAAGAACCAGAAGATATCAGCAACTAGCCCTCTTGCAACAGAGATTTGGGCATCAAGATGACCTCTAATGAACATGGTGCAACTGAACGAAATGTAGAGCATCACGAGTCGAACAATTTGACATATTACATGCGCGAAACGGAGCTATGTACAAGGAGTTATGCACTGATGAACATAGGTACTTGCTGTAACAGGAAAAAAAACTTAAGAGGAAAATCGGGCTTCGGGAAAGTCAACGCTCACAGTAACTGCTCAGATCGGATCGAGGGAGAGGGCGGCTCGGGCTCCCGTGGCCGGCGATGGCGACCGACGCCGGAGGAAGGAGTGGAGGCCGGAGGGCGCGTCGGTGGAGGAGTCGGCGCCGGCGCCAGCGAGGCACGGCAGCGCCGGGCAGCGGC